>NW_022591403.1:0-6775 GCF_004348235.1 Phoca vitulina
TGCTGCTATAAACATTGGGTTGCAGGTGCCCCTTCAGATCACTACATTTGTATCTTTGGGGTAAATACTTAGTAGTGCAATTGCTGGGTGGTAGGGTAGCTCTATTTTTAACTTCTTGAGGAACCTCCATACTGTTTTCCAGAGTGGCTGCACCAGTTTGCATTCCCACCAACAGTGTAGGAGGGTTCCCCTTTCTCCATATCCTCACCAACATTTGTTGTTTCCTGAATTGTTAATTTTAGTCATTTTTACTAAAAATGAGGTGGCATGAGGTGGTATCTCATTGTGGTTTTTATTTGTATTACCCTGATGCCAAGTGATGTTGAGCATTTTTTTCATGTGTCTGTTGGCCATTTGGATGTCTTCTTTGGAGAAATGTCTGCTCATGTCTTCTGCCCATTTCTTGACTGGAATGTTTGTTTTTGGGTGTTGAGTTTGATAAGTTCTTTATAGAGCTTGGATACTAGTCCTTTATCTGATCTGTCACCAAACATTACTTTAAAACCTGACAGACTGTTGAGTTAAAAAGATAAGCCTTTATTTTCTGAAACCAGCGACTAGCTAAGATGGACTTCATTTTAGCTATCCAACCTACAAACATTCTAGCACCAAGAATACACTGGGCCACATTTACAGATTTATTCTTAAAATTTCTTAACTCCAAAAATACCTCATTTTACACATCTGATGATCTTGGAGCTGTTTTAGGTACAAGGGTAATGTTGCAGAGAAAAGCTTAACTTAAGGTCTTTACTTTCAGATAACTCTTGATCTGGCAAACAAATACAAGTCAACTATACAGGTAAAGTTTTCTTCATTCTTATACCTCAATATCTAGCATAAAACCTGGCTTGGTACCAGGTGCTCAAATAAGTCTGATGAATGGGTAATTAGCAATCAGAAGAGAGCTTGTTGGTGTGGCAACTACTGTGTGTGTGTGCAGTGTGTGATGCATCCCAGCTCTTCAAATGTTTCCAAGTTCTCAGAATCAGGGTTCTGGTATGAAATGCACAGTCTGGGGATACTGAATGCTCAGAGTTAGAGTGACTTGTAGATATTTACCTGACAGAAAGTGGCAGAGCTGAGGTGACACTAAGATCTATAGAACATAAGTCATCTGCAGATTCTAAATCATTCTCCGCCAGCATGGAAAAAAGATAGGAAGCCTCTATGTTTTTACATGCTTACGCCTTTTCTTATGGGAGAGGCTGATAAACTAATTTTATTCATTACCATTGCATCAAGACAACAAAGCTGCTTCTATGTGACTTGGAATAGTTAGATGTAATGAGAACCCAACCTGAGCAAAATGGAGATCAGGCCAAAGAACTCCTCAGTGAGCACCATCAGGCCATCCAGTTAGGGTGGGCATGCAGTTTAGTGCACATCCTTAGGGGCAAAAAACACAGTAAGTGTCATAGACTTGCAATAACTTTATAGCAATTCTCTGGCAGATGGCAGTAGAGGGTCTTATTCTAACAAGAGCAATGCATATACGTCAGTATTCTGAAAGACAGAAGTTAGGTGTTTTGTAAAAATGTGTCTTCTTTTTCTAATCCTCATGTGTGTTTATATAGTGCTAGTCTCTCTTTTCAAGTTTTCTTTAAAATACTATATTCTTTTCTGAAAATGAGATCTATATTACTAAAAAATAATCTATTTTTATTTATTTATTTATTTTAAAGATTTTATTTATTTGCGAGAGAGATAGAGCGAGAGCGCACGCACAAGCAGGGGGAGGGTCAGAGGGAGAGAGACAAGCAGACTCCCCACTAAGTGGGGAGCCCCTCTTGGGGCTCGATCCCAGGACCCCAAGATCATGACCCAAGCTAAAGTCAGAGACTTAACAAACTGAGCCACCCAGGTGCCCCCCAAATAGTCTATTTTTAATAATTAAATAGTTTTAATCAAGTTTCTCAAAGTTAATTACAAACTGCCATTTAATTTTTCCCAATGTCATTGTCTAAGACCTTAGACTTTGGAAAAATTGCAGTTGCAGTTACCAATAAGAGACTTCCATATATGGCACATACACAGAAAATGAAAAAATAGTTTTCAAATATTATTTATATTGTGCACATATCTATATGAGTTATTACTCTATACCCGAAACAATAATTTCCTTTATATGGCTTTTTTTTTCAGTTTTTCTAGGTTATTATTAATATTTGATATTACTCTGCTTTGTTTCTTCAAAGCAGGATGAGAATAACATTTTTTAAATCTCCTTAAAAATTTTTTAAAAAGAATATATTTTTTTCATTTAAAATAAGTACAAAAAGAAATGGAGAGCCCATTATGCTTTGAAATCCCATCAAGGGTAAATGGAAAGAACGTTGCCAGTATATGATAACCCCTAAAAGTTTTTACACATTTCCTTCTCTTCTTTGTTCATTTTAGAGAGTGTACTGCTCTCAAATGCCATTGCCCACCAGAAGGCAACATGAGAGATGTTTGAATTTTATGTATCTTGTGCAGTGTAGGCATTTAATTCATATTTATTAAATCCAGAGCTGTACTAAGTCTCCCAGGGATTTCACAAAGTAAAGCCAAAGAACACAGGCTTTAGAGTCAGGGAAGCTAAGTTTAATTTCCAACTACTGTTATGGACGTGGAATATTACTATCTTCGTTGTCCTCGTGGTGAGATTCATGGTCCTCATTGGTGAAATGGGATGAATGAAACCTGCAGGATTGGGAGTAGTAAAGGATATAAATTATGCAAGTGTTGAGTGCAGTATCTTGTACATGGTTGTGCTCAGTCAGCTGTAGCTAGAGAGAAATGTGTGATGGTGAAGAGTTCAGACTGAGTGAAAGCCAAGCTCTACCTCTCCTAGCCTTTGTGACCTATGACAAGTCCTTACATCTTCCAGAGCCTCATTTCCTCTCTGTAGAATAGCTATTTGGGAGTTTATAAACACAATGCAGCACATTGCTGCTGCCCCCTAGTATTTCTGATCCTGCCTCCCAGGCACAGCTTGCTCCCCTTGACATTAGGCTTGGCCATGTGATTGTGCTTTAGTCCATGACATCTGGTCATGTGTCACTTTTAGGTGAATGTTTTGAGGCAGTGTGTGATTTGATATGCTCTTCCCCTGCCTCTGCCAAGCAGTAAAAATAACATAGAGTTCAGTCCCTGGCCAATCCAAAATGAACACAGAGTATGAGTGAGAAATAAGCCTTTGTTGCTTTCCATTACTGAAAATTGTGATGATGTCTTATTATTACAGTATAGCCTACCCCATCTTAACTGAAACAGCATATAGAGTGCCCGCACTAATACCTGACACACAATCAGTGCTGAGCAAATGTTTATTATTGGCAGCAATAATAGTAATATCTATATTTGAAACAGCCCCAGCTCTACCTAGCTATATTTAGGCTGGTAATGAACTTCATGATTTTACGATCTCCAGATTCTCATAGAGAAAGGATTTTAGTATTTGGCATAAGAAGAGTACAAAAACCCGTGCTATTGCTTATGTTCCACATATGGGTGAAACCATATGATAATTGTCTTTCTCTGCTTGACTTACTTCACTTAGCATAATCCCCTCCAGTTTCATCCATGTCGATGCAAATGGTGGGTATTGGTCCTTTTTGATGGCTGAATAATATTCCATTGTATATATGTTCCATATCTTCTTTATCCGTTCATCTGCTGAAGGGCATCTCAGCTCCTTCCACAGTTTGGCTGTTGTGGACATTGCTGCTATGAACATTGGGGTGTATGTCCCCCTTCAATTCACTACATCTGTATCTTTGGGCTAAATACCCAGTAGTGCAATTGCTGGGTAGAAGGGTAGCTCTATTCTTAACATCTTGAGGAACCTCCATATTGTTTTCTAAAGTGGCTATACTTGATTGCATTCCCACCAACAGTGTAAGAGGGTCCTCCTTTTTCCACATCCTCGCTAACATTTGTTGTTTCCTGCCTTGTTAATTTTTGCCATTCTAACTGGTGTAGGGTGGGATCACACTGTGGTTTTTATTTTTATTTCCTTGATGGCTAGTGATGTTGAGCATTTTTTCATGTGTCTGTTAGCCATTTGTATGTCTTCTTTGGAGAAGTGTCTGTTCATATCTTCTGCCCATTTTTTGACTGGGTTATTTGTTTTTTGAGTGTTGAGTTTGAGAAGTTCTTTATAGATCTTGGATATCAGCCCTTTATCTGTAATGTCATTTGCAAATATCTTCTCCCATTCTGTGGGCTGCTTCTTACTTTTGTTGCAATAGCATGGAGGACTATAGGGAAGGGAGGGAAAACTGAAGGGGGTGAAGTCAGAGAGGGACACAAACCATGAGAGACTATGGAGCCCAGAAAACAAACTGAGGGTTTCAGAGAGGAGGGGGGAGGGGGAGGGGGTAGCGGGTAATGAATATTAAGGAGGGCACATCTTGTAATGAGCACTGGGTGTTATATGCAACTAATGAATCATTGAACACTACATCAAAAACTAATGATGTAGATTCTGAACACCTACGACCTCAAGAGGAGATTGAAGAAAAGAATAGCAACAACTCTCTGAACAGAAAAGCGACCACTTTCTGGAAGGTAGGACGTGGGGAGAAGTGAATCCAAGGCGATATTCGGGAGGATAGACGGTGGGGGAGGGGGCCTCCATCGGCCGCTTCTGGCAAGTGATAGAGCAGCAGAGCACAATTTCGGAACTTTTAGAAGTCGGCTCCGCTGAGGAACGTCGCTCCAGTGGCTAAACGGGAGGTGGAACCCTCGCGGGACAGTGTGGTCTCAAGACCCTCGGGGTCACAGAAAGACCAGGGTGCCTGAGTGTGGCAGAGTTCCCAGGTATCAGAGTGGGGAAGCCACTGCAGAGACAGAGCCGAAACGTGGGCTCTCAGCTCGGGGTTGTCATAAACCGTGATCCGCGGCACAGTTGGGCCACTGCTCCTCCAACAGGGACCCAACAAGCAGCAGATCCAGGGAGACTCCCCTTCCTCCCCTGGGAGGAGTGGTGCGGGAGCGCAACACAGGGATCTGCTGGGTTTGGAGACTCCACACGGGGTCGGGTGCCAGAGAGAGAAACGCTCGGTCACAGGCCAGGTGAGCGTGGAGTGCAGCTGGAGACCGGGGAGATGGGAGTGACTGACTGCTTTTCTCTGGGGCTCACTAAGGAGCGGGGCCCAAGTTCTCGGCTCCTCCGGGGCGGAGAGAGGGAGGCCGCCATTTTCACTCTCCGCCTCCAAAGCTGTACGGAAAGCATGCAGGGAACAAAAGCTCCTGAGAGCAAACCCGAGCAGATTACTTAGCCGGTACTGGCAAGGGCGGGGCAATTCCGCCTCCGGCAAAGACGTTTGGGAACCACGGCAACAGGCCCCTCCCCCAGAAGATCAGCGAGAACAGCCAGCCAAGACCAGGTTTACCGATCAATGAGAACGGCAGAACTCCAGCGCTAGGGGAATACTGCCCATAGAATCCATGGCTTTTTTACCAGGATTCTTTAGTCTTTCAAAATTATTTTTTTTAACTGCGTTTTTTCTTTTTTGAAATTTTCTTTTTCCCTTTTCAACCAACATCTTATCAATCCCTTTTTTAAAAAACATTTTTATTTTTCATTTTTAGAGTCATATTCTATCCCTTCATAGAAGTTACCCTTATTTTTGGCATATATATATAAGTTGTTCTCCATTTAAAATATTGAGATACAGTTTCTTCTAACAGATCAAAATATACCCTAAATCTCTAGTGTATGGCGTTCTTCTAGTCTCCTGCTTGATCACATTCTCTCCCTTTTTTTCCTTTTTTTTTAATCCTCTTTCTTTTTTCAAACAACTTCTTATCTTATCAATTCCTTTTATAAAATTTTTAATAATTTGCATCCTTACAGTCATATTCCATCCTTCATCGTATCAACCCTTATTTTTGTACAGATATAATTTTTTCTTTCTTTAAAATTTTGGGGGGCACTTTCTTCTAACAGACCAAAATACATCCAAAATCTAGTGTGTGGCACTGATCTATGCACCAGCCTGATCATATTTGACCATATTCTGGTTTTTTTTTTTCTTTTATTCTGTTTCTGTTTGTTTTTATATTTTTCTTTTTTTTTCTTTTTCATTTTTCTTTCTTTCCCTTTCTTTTCTCCCGGTTTCAGGTCTTCTCTGATTTGTTTAGAGTATATTTTCTGGGAACGCTGTTACTCTGCTAGCATTTTGTTCTCTCATTAATCTATTCTCCTCTGGACAAAATGACAAGAGAGAAAAAATCACCTCAACAAAAAGAACAAGAGGCAGTACCAACTGCCAGGGACCTACTCAATATGGACATCAGTATAATGTCAGACCTAGAGTTCAGAATGATGATTTTAAAGATACCAGCTAGGCTTGAAAAAAACATGGAAGTTATTAGAGAAAATTCTTTCTGAAGAAATAAAATAACTAAAATCTAACCAAGTCGAAATCAAAAAGGCTATTAATGAGGTGCAATCAAATATGGGGACGCTAACTGCTAGGATAAATGAGGCAGAAGAAAGAATCAGTGAGATAGAAGACCAAATGATGGAAAATAAAGAAGCTGAGGAAAAGAGAGATAAATAATTACTGGATCATGAGGGCAGAATTCGAAAGATAAGTGATACCATAAGATGAAACAACATTAGAATAATTGGGATCCCAGAAGAAGAAGAAAGAGAGAGGGGGGCAGAAGGTATATTGGAGCAAATTATAGCAGAGAACTTCCCTAATTTGGGGAGGGAAACAGGCATCAAAATCGAGGAGGCACAGAGAACCCCTCTCAAAATCAATAAAAATAGGTCAAC
>NW_022591404.1:0-6768 GCF_004348235.1 Phoca vitulina
TACGTGAAACCGAGGGAGAAAGAGTTCCGGGCAGAAGGCACCTCTGGACTCAGCTCTTGCTACCTGAAGCTAACACTACTGCTCCATGTGTGCTTGGAATGCTCCGTGCTCGACACTGACTTGGAAGAAACAAGCCTGTAAAGAATCCCAGCTGCAGCTCATTCGCCGACCAGGCTACTAACACCAAGAATCAAGGCTGTAGAGTTACTGCGCTTTAGCTACATTGCCATTCCTGAAGCCTGAGGAATTTGACAGTGCTCGTGTATGAGAGACCAGGGAAAGCGTTCCATATGTGAAATGGAGTGAGAAACAGGCCGGTGCGGAAGGCAGCTCTCAACTCACCTCTTGTTTATGAGGCTAGTACCCTTGACCCGGTTGTGCCTGCAGGCCTAAAGCCAACCACCTAACTCAAAGGAACAACTCTGTAGAGAATTCCTGCTTTGGTAAAATAGCCATGCCTGAGGGTGGACGCATATTGCTGTGTGCCTGTGTGAGGGCACTGCAACTGAGTCCCAAACCATTTTCTGTGTGAGACTCAGGCCCCGGCAGAAGGCACAACACGACTCCCCACTTGTTTCATGAAGCTAGCACTGCGGCCCCACTTTTGCATGGAAGTCTAAGAACTAGCATTCTAACTTGAAGAAACAACACTGTAGAGAAACCGTGCTTTAGGTACCGTCGACCTCTCTGTGGGAGGAAGCAGTTTAGGGTGTACTGTGGGTGAGATCCTGGTGACGGGTTCCATTTCGTAAAATCGGGGGAGAGACAGGCTGGTACAGAAGGCAACTCACAAATCACATCATGGTTATGGGGTCAGTAGCATTGCCCCAGGGCTGCGTGCAGTCTGAAAGTCAACCACCTAACTCGAAGGAAAAACTCGGTAGAGAATCCGTGCTTCAGCGAAAACAGCCGCTCCTGAGGGTGGAAGCATTTTGTTGTGTGCGCGCGTGAGAGTACCGCAAGGGAGTCCAAAGCTTTTTACGAGTGAGACTCAGGCCCCAGCAAAAGGCAGAACAACATCCAGTGTGTTTGATTTAGCTAGTACTGCGGCCCTACTTTTGCATGGAAGTCTAATTGCTTGCATTCCAACTCGAAGAAACAACAGTGTAGAGAAACAGTGTTTTAGCTTCCGATGACCTCTCTGTGGGAGGACGCAGTTTAGGGGGTACTGTGGGTGAGAGCCACGGGACGGGTTCCATTTCGTAAAATCGAGGGACAGACAGGCCAGACCAAAGGCAGCTCTCAACTCACATCGTGGTTATGGGGCTAGTAGCGTTGCCCCGGGGGTGCGTGCAGGCTGAAAGTCAGCCACCTAGCTCGAAGGAAAAACTCAGTAGAGAATCGGTGCTTCAGCGAAAACAGCCCCTCCTGAGGGTGGAAGCATTTTGTTGTGTGCATGCGTGAGAGCACTGCAAGGGAGTCCAAAGCTTTTTACGAGTGAGACTCAGGCCCCAGCAAAAGGCAGAACAAGACTCCCAGTGTGTTCGATTTAGCTAGCACTACGGCCGTACTTTTGCATTGAAGTCTAATTGCTAGCGTTCTCACTCGAACAAACAACAGTGTACAGAAACAGTGTTTTAGCTTCCAATGACCTCTCTGTGGGAGGAAACAGATTAGGGTGTAGTATGGGTGAGAGCCACGGGACTGGTTCCATTTCGTAAAATCAGGGTAGAGACAGGCTGGTACAGAAGGCAGCTCACAAATCACATCATGGTTATGGGGCTAGGAACGTTGCCCCGGGGGTGCATGCAGGCTGAAAATCAGCCACCTAACCCAAAGGAAAAACTCGGTAGACAATCCATGCTTCAGCGAAAACAGCCGCTCCTGAGGGTGGAAGCATTTTGTTGTGTGCGTGCGTGAGAGCACGCCAAGGGAGTCCAATGCTTTTTAGGAGTTACACACAGGACCTAGGAAAAGGCAGAAAAAGACTCCCCGTGTGTTTGATTTAGCTAGCACTGCGGCCCTACTTTTCCATTGAAGTCTAATTGCTAGGGTTCTAACTCCAACAAACAACAGTGTACAGATACAGTGTTTTACCTTCCGACGACCTCTCTGTGGGAGGAAGCACTTTAGGGTGTACTGTGGGTGAGAGCCACGGGACTGGTTCCATTTTGTAAAATTGCCATAGAGACAGATCGGTACAGAAGAAAGCTCACAAATCACACCATGGTATGGGGCTAGTACCGTTGTCCCGGGGGTGCGTGCAGGCTGAAAGTAAGCCACCAAACTCGAAGGAAAAACTGGTTAGAGAATCCGTGCTGCAGGGAAAAGAGCCGCTCCTAAGGGTGGAAGCATTTTGTTGTGTGCATGCGTGTGAGCATTGCAAGGGAGTCCAAAGCTTTTTATGAGTGAGACTCAGGCCCCAGCAAAAGGCAGAACAAGACTCCCCGTGTGTTTGATTTAGCTAGCACTGTGGCCCTACTTTTGCATGGAAGTCTAATCGCTAGCGTTCTAACTCAAAGAAACAACACTGTACAGAAATAGTGTTTTAGCTTCCGACAACCTCTCTATGGGAGGAAGTAGTTTAGGGTGTACTGTGGGTGAGAGCCTGGGGATGGGTTCCATTTCGTAAAATCGGGACAGAGACAGGCCGGTACAGAAGGCAGCTCACAAATCACATCATGGTTATCGGGCATGTAGCGTTGCCCCAGGAGTGCGTGCAGGCTGAAAGTCAGCCACCTAACTAGAAGGAAAAACTCGCTAGAGAATCCGTGCTTCAGCGAAAACAGCTTCTCCTAAGGGTGGAAGCATTTTGTTGTGTGCGTGGGTGAGAGCACTGAATTGGAGACCAAAGCCTTTTACGAGTGAGACTCAGGCCCAGGCAAAAGGCAGAACAAGACTCCCCGTGTGTTTCATTTAGCTAGCACTGCGGCCTTAATTTTGCATGGAAGTCTAATCGTTAGGGTTCCAACTCGAAAAAACAACTGGGTACAGATACAGTGTTGTAGCTTCCTACCACCTCTCTGAGGGAGGAAGCAGATTAGTGTGTACTGTGGGTGGGAGCCAAGGGACTGGTTCCATTTCGTAAAACTGGCATGGAGACACGTCGGTACACAAGGCAGCTCACTAATCACATAATGGTATGGGGCTAGTAGCGTAGCCCCGGGGGTGCGTGTAGGCTGAAATTCAGCCACCTAACTCGAAGGAAAAACTCAGTAGAGAATCCGAGCTTAAACAAAAACAGCCGCTCCTTAGGGTGGAAGCATTTTGTTGTGTGCGTGTGTGAGAGCACTGCAAGGGAGTCCAAAGCTTTTTATGAGTGAGACTCAAGCCCGAGCAAAAGGCAGAACAAGACTCCCAGTGTGTTTGATTTAGCTAGCACTGTGGCCCTACTTTTGCATGGAAGTCTAATCGCTAGTGTTGTAACTCGAAGAAACAACAGTGTACAGAAACAGTGTTTTAGCTTCCGATGACCTCTCAGTGGGAGTAGGCAGTTTATGCTGTACTTTGGGTGAGAGCCACGGGATGGTTCCATTTCGTAAAATCGGGGTAGAGAAAGGCAGGTACAGAAGGCAGCTCACAAATCACATCATGGTTATGAGACTAGTAGCGTTGGCCCAGGGGTGCATGCAGGCTGAAAGTCAGCCACCTAACTCGAAGGAAAAACTCAGTAGAGAATCTGTGCTTCAGTGAAAACAGCCGCTCCTGAGGGTGGAAGCATTTTATTCTGTGCGTGTGTGAGAGCACTGCAACGGAGTCCAGTGCTTTTTACGAGTGAGTCTCAGGCCGCAGAAAGAGGCAGAACAAGACTCCCCGTGTGTTTGATTTAGCTAGCACTGCGGCCCAACCTTTGCATGGGAGTCTAATCGCTTGCATTCTAACTCGAAGAAACAACAGTGTACAGAAACAGGGTTTTAGCTTCCGACGACCTCTCGGTGGAAGGAGGCAGTTCATGGTGTACTTTGGGTGAGAGCCACGGGATGGTTCCATTTCGTAAAATCGGGGTAGAGAAAGGCAGGTACAGAAGGCAGCCCACAGATCACATCATGGTTATGAGACTAGTAGCGTTGCCCCAGGGGTGCGTTCAGGCTGAAAGTCAGCCACCTAACTCGAAGGAAAAACTCGGTAGAGAATCCGTGCTTCAGCGAAAACAGCCGCTCCTGAGCGCTCAAGCATTTTGTTGTGTGCGTGTGTGAGAGCACAGCAAGGGAGTCCAAAGGTTTTTACGAGTGAGACTCAGGCCACAGAAATGCAGAACAAAACTCCCCGTGTGTTTGATATAGCTAGCACTGCGGCGCTACTTTTGCATTGAAGTCTAATAGCTAGGGTTCTAACTCGAACAAACAAAAGTGTACAAAAACACTGTTTTAGCTTCCAACGACGTCTCTGTGGGAGGAAGCGGTTTAGGGTGAACTGTGGGTGAGAGCCTGGGGATGGGTTCCATTTCGTAAAATAGGGGTAGAGACAGGCCGGTACAGAAGGCAGCTCACAAATCACATCGTGGTTATGGGGCTAGTAGCGTAGCCCGGGGGTTCGTGCAGGCTGAAAGTCAGCCACCGAACTCGAGGGAAAACCTCGGTCGAGAATCCGTGCTTCAGTGAAAACAGCCGCACCTGAGGGTGGAAGTATTTTATTGTGTGCGTGCGTGAGAGCACTGCAGCGGAGTCCAAAGCTTTTTAGGAGTGAGACTCCGGACGCAGCAAAAGGCAGAACAAGAATCCCCGTGTGTTTGATTTAGCTAGCACTGCGGCCCTACATTTTCATGGGAGTGTAATCACTAGCGTTCTAACTCGAAGAAACAACAGTGTAGAGAAATCGTGCTTTAGTGTCTGTCGACCTCCAGGCAGAAGAAACAGTATACAGGGTACCGTGGCTGAGAGCCTGGGGAACGGGTTCCATACGTGAAACCGAGGGAGAAAGAGTTCCTGGCAGAAGGCACCTCTGGACTCAGCTCTTGCTACCTGAAGCTAACACTACTGCTCCATGTGTGCTTGGAATGCTCCGTGCTCAACACTGCCTTGGAAGGGACAAGCCTGTAAAGAATCCCAGCTGCAGCTCATTCTCCTACCAGGCTACTAAGGCCAAGAATCAATGGTGTATCCTTACTGCCCTTTATGTAACATTGCCGTTCCTGAAGACGGAGGAATTGTACAGTGCTCCTGTATGAGAGACCTGGAAAGGGTCCCATACGTGAAATGGAGTGAGAAACGGGCCGGTATGGAAGGGAGCTCTCAACTCACCTCTTGTTTCTGATGCTAGTACCCTTGCCCCGGGGGTGCCTGCAGGCCTAAAGCCAACCATCTAACTCAAGGGTACAACTCTTTAGAGAATTCCTGCTTCGGCTAAAATAGCCATGCCTGAGGGTGGACGCATTTTGCTGTGTGCAAGCGTGAGCGCCCTGCAACTGAGTCCCAAACCAGTTTCTGTGTGAGACTCAGGCCCCGGAAGAAAGCAGAACACGACTCCCCACTTGTTTCATGAAGCTAGCACTGCGGCCCCGCTTTTGCATGGAAGTCTAATAGCAAGCGTTCTTTTTTTTTTATTAAATGTTTTATTGTTATGTTAATCCGCATACATTACATCATTACTTTTAGATATAGTGTCCATGATTCATTGTTTGTGCGTAACACCCAGTGCTCCATGCAGAACGTGCCCTCCTCAATACCCATCACCAGGCTAACCCATCCTCCCACCCCCCTCCCCTCTAGAACCCTGAGTTTGTTTTTCAGCGTCCATCGTCTCTCAGGGTTCTTCTCCCCCTCCGATTTCCCCCCCTTTAGGCTTCCCCTCCTGCTACATTCTTCTTCTTCTTTTTTTCTTTCTTCACATATACTGCATTATTTGTTTCAGAGGTACAGATCTGAGATTCAACAGTCTTGCACAATTCACAGCGCTTACCAGAACGCTTACCCTCCCCAGTGTCCATCACCCAGTCACCCCATCCCTCCCACCACACCCCCCACTCCAGCAACCCTCAGTTTGTTTCCTGAGATTAAGAATTCCTCATATCAGTGAGGTCATATGATACATGTCTTTCTCTCTTTGACTTATTTCGCTCAGCATAATACCCTCCAGTTCCATCCACGTCGTTGCAAATGGCAAGATCTCATGTCTTTTGATGGCTGCATAATATTCCCTTGTATATATATATATATACCACCTCTTCTTTATCCATTCATCTGTTGATGGACATCTTGGCTCTTTCCACAGTTTGGCTATTGTGGACATTAATAGCAAGCGTTCTAACTCGGAGAAACAACACTGAAGAGAAACCGTGCTTTAGCTACCGACGACCTCTGTGTGGGAGGAAGCAGTTTAGGGTGTACTGTGGGTGAGAGCCTGGGGACGGGTTCCGTTTCGTAAAATGGAGGGAGAGACAGGCCGGAGAGAAGGCAGCTCTCAACTCACACCATGGTGATGGGGCTAGTACCGTTGCCCCGGGTGTGTGTGCAGGCTTAATGAAAACCGCCTAACTCGAAGGAAAAACTCGGTGGAGAATCCCTGCTTCAGCTAAAAGAGCCGCTCCTGAGGGTGGAAGCATTTTGTTGTGTGCGTGCATGAGAGCACTGCAAGGGAGTCCAAAGCTTTTTGCGAGTGAGACTCAGGCCCCAGCAGAAGGCAGAACACGACTCCCCATGTGTTTCATCAAGCTAGCACTGCGGCCCCACTTTTGCACGGAAGTCTCATCACTAGCGTTCTAACTCAAAGAAACAACAGTGTAGAGAAATCGTGCTTTAGTGTCTGTCGACCTCCAGGCAGAAGAAACAGTATACAGGGTACCGTGGCTGAGAGCCTGGGGAACGGGTTCCATACGTGAAACCGAGGGAG
>NW_022591405.1:0-6758 GCF_004348235.1 Phoca vitulina
ATGTTGATAGTATTTTGATAGGGATTGCATTAAATGTGTAGATTGCTCTGGGTAGTATAGTCATTATAAAATATTTATTCTTCCAATCCATGAGCATGGAATGTTCTTCCATTTCTTTGTGTCCTCCTCAATTTCCTTCATAGGTATTCTGTAGTTTTTAGAGTACAGATCCTTTACCTCTTTCGTTAGGTTTATTCCAAAGCTCTTAGTTTTCCCCCATTGAGGATGATATTAGCCGTGGGTTTTTTGTATATGGCCTTCATTATGTTGAGGTATGTTCCCTCTATTCCTACTTTGTTGAGAGTTTTTATCATGAATGGATGTTATTTTTTATTTATTTATTTATTTTTAAAATTTTATTATGTTATGTTAGTCACCATACAATACATCATTAGCTTTTGATGTGGTGATCCACGATCCATTGTTTTCGTATAACACCCAGTGCTCCATGCAGTACATGCCCTCCTTAATACCGATCACCAGGCTAACCCATCCCCCCACCCTCTCCCCTCTAAAACCCTCAGTTTGTTTCTCAGAGTCCATAGTCTTTTATGGTTCATCTCTCCCTCCGATTTCCCCCCTTCATTTTTCCCTTCCTTCTCCTAATGTCCTTCATGCTATTCCTTATGTTCCACCAATAAGTGAAACCATATGATAATTGACTTTCTCTGCTTGACTTATTTCACTTAGCATAATCTCCTCTAGTCCCATCCATGTTGATGTAAAAGTTGGGTATTCATCCTTTCTGATGGCTGAGTAATATTCCATTGTATATATGGACCACATCTTCTTTATCCATTCATCTGCTGAAGGGCATCTCGGCTCTTTCCACAGTTTGGCTATTGTGGACATTGCTGCTATGAACATTGTGGTGCATATGGCCTTTCTTTTCACTACATCTGTGTCTTTGGGGTAAATACCTGGGAGTGCAATTGCTGGGTCATAGGGTAGCTCTATTTTTAAATTTTTGAGGAACCTCCACACTGTTTTCCAAAGTGGCTGTACCAACTTGCATTCCCACCAACAGTGTAAGAGGGTTCCCCTTTCTCCACAACCTCTCCAACATTTGTTGTTTCTTTCCCTGTCCATTTTTGCCATTCTATCTGGTGTAAGGTGGTATCTCAATGTGGTTTTGATTTGAATTTCCCTGATGGCTAATGATGATGAACATTTTTTCATGTGTCTGTTAGCCTATTAGTTTTCTCTATGAAAAGCCCACAGTGAATATCATCCTCAATGGGGAAAAGCTCAGAGCCTTTCCCTTAAGATCAGGAACACAAAGATGCACACTCTCGCCACTATTGTTCAACATAGTACTACAAGTCCTAGCAACAGCAATCAGACAACAAAAAGAAATAAAATGTATTCAAATTGGCAAAGAAGTCAAACTCTCTCTTTTCGCAGACGACATGATACTTTATGTGGAAAACCCAAAAGACTCCACCCCCAAATTACTAGAACTCATCCAGCAATTCAGTAATGTGGCAGGATACAAAATCAATGCACAGAAATCAGTTGCTTTCTTATACAATAACAACGCAACTGTAGAAAGAGAAATTAGAGAAATGATTCCATTTACAATAGCACCAAAAACCGTAAGATACCTCGGAATAAACCTAGCCAAAGAGGTAAAGGATCTATACTCTAGGAACTACAGAACACTCATGAAAGAAATTGAAGAAAACACAAAAAGATAGAAAAATATTCCATGCTCATGGATCGGAAGAATAAACATTGTTAGAATGTCTATGCTACCCAGAGCAATCTATACCTTCAATGCCATCCCGATCAAAATTCCAATGACATTTTTCAAAGTGCTGGAACAAACAATCCTAAAATTTGTATGGAATCAGAAAAGACCCCAAATCGCCAAGGAAATGTTGAAAAAAAAAAGAAAGCTGGGGGCATCACGTTGCCCGCTTTCAAGCTATATTACAAAGCTGTGATCACCAAGACAGCATGGTACTGGCACAAAAACAGACATACAGACCAATGGAACAGAATAGAGAACCCAGATATGGACCCTCAACTCTATGGTCAAATAATCTTCGACAAAGCAGGAAAAAACATGCAATGGAAAAAAGACAGTCTCTTCAATAAATAGTGCTGGGAAAATTGGACAGCCACATGCAGAAGAATGAAACTTGACCATTCTCTAACACCATGAATGAATGTTATTCTTTGTCAGATGTTTTTTCTGAATCAATTGAGAGGATCATATGGTTCTTATCCTTTATTAATGTGGTGTATCATGTTGATTGATTTGCAAATATTGAACCATCCTTGAAAGCCAGGAGTAAATCCCACTTGATAGTGGTCAGTGATTCTTTTAACATACTGTTGGATTCAATTTGGTAGTATTTTATTGAGGATTTTTGCATCTGTGTTCATCAGGCATATTGGCCTATAGTTCTCTTTTTTAGTGGAGTCTTTGTCTGGTTTTGGAATCAAGGTAATACTGGCCTCATAAAATGAGTTTGGAAGTTCTCCTTCCATTTCTATTTTTTGGAATTGTTTGATAAGAATAGGTATTAACTCTTCTTTAAATGTTTGATAGAATTCCTCTGTAAAGCCATCTGGCCCTAGACTTTTGCTTGTTGGGAGATTTTTGATTACGGATTCAATTTCTTTGCTGGTTATCAGTCTGTTGAAGTTTTCTATTTCTTCCTGTTTCAGTTTTGGTAGTTTATACGTTTCTAGGAATTTATCCATTTCTTCCAGATTGTCCAATTTGTTGGCATATAATTATTCATAATATTATAATTTCTGTGGTGTTGGTTGTGATCTCTCCTCACTCATTTGTGATTTTATTTATTTGGGTCATTTCTCTTTTCTTTTTAATAAGTCTGGCTAAGTATTTATCAATTTTATTCATTCATTCAAAGAACTAGCTCTTAGCTTTGTTGATCTGTTCTATTTTTTTTCTATATTATTTATTTCTGCTCTAATATTTATTATTTCCTTTCTTCTGTTGGCTTTAGGCTTCATTTGTTGTTCTTTGTCAACCTCCTTTAGGTGTAAAGTTAGGTTGTTTATTTGGGATTTTGCTTGCTTCTTGAAGCACGCCTGTATTGCTATATACTTCTCATATGACCACTTTTGCTGCATCCCAAAGGTTTTGTGTTTTCCTTTTCATTTGTTTCCATGTATTTTTTTATTTCTTCTTTAATTTCCTGGTTGACACATTCATTCTTTAGTAGGATGTTCTTTAACCTCCATGTATTTGTGGTCTTTCCAAATATTTTCTTGTGGTTGACTTCAAGGTTCATAGCATTTTGGTCAGAGAACATGCATTGTATGGTCTCTGTCTTTTTGTACTTGTTGGGGCCTGATTTGTGACCTAGTGTGTGATCTCTTCTGGAGAACGTCCCATGTGTGCTTGAAAAGAATGTGTATTCTGCTGTTTTAGGATGAAACATTCTGAATATATTTGTTAAGTTCATCTGGTCCAGTGTGTCATTCAAAGCCATTGTTTCCTTGTTGATTTTTTTTGCTTAAATGATCTGTCCATTGATGTAAGTGGGGTGTGAAAGTCCCCTACTATTATTGTATATTATCAATAAGTTCTTTTATGTTTGTTATTAATGGTTTTGTATATTTGGATGCTCCCAAGTTGAGGGCATAAATGTTTACAACTGTTAGATACTCTTTTTGGATAGACCCCTTTGTTATGATATAGTGTCCTTCTTCATCTCTTGTTACAGTCTTTGGCTTAAAATCTAGTTTGTCTGATATAAGTATGGCTACTCTGGCTTTTTTTGACATCCATTTGTGTGATAAATGTTTCTCCATCCCCTCATTTTCAATATGCAGATGTTTTTAGATCTAAAATGAGTCTCTTGTAGGCAACATATAGATGGATTTTGTTTTTTTATCCATTCTGACACACTATGTCTTCTGATTAGAGCATTTAGTCCATTTGCATTCAGAGTAATTACTGACAGATATGTATTTAATGCGTATTTAGTGCCATTTTATTATTTGTTTTGTTGTTGTTTCTGGAAATTTTCTCTGTTCTTTTCTAGTCTTTGTTGTTTTTGGCCTTTCCTTCCCACTCAGAGTCCCCTTTAAGCTGGTCTAGCGGTAACAAACTCCTTCAGTTTTTATTTTTCTGGGAAACTGTCTATCCTTCTATTCTGAATGATAGCCTTGTGAGACAGAGTATTCTTGGCTGCATATTTTTCCCAATGAGCACATTGAATATTATCATGTCACTCCCTTCTTGCCTGCCAGGTTTCTGTGGAAGACATGTTGATAACCTTATTGGTCTTCCCTTGTAAGTTAGGGACTTCTTTTCTTATGTCTTGCTGCTTTTAGGATTTTTTTTTATTAGTATATTTTGCAAATTTAACTACAATGTGTCTTGGTGTTGACCTGCTTTTGTCAATTCTGATGGGAGTCTCTGTGCCTCATGGATTTGGATGTCTGCTTCCTTCCCCAGGTTAGGGAAGTTTTCAGCTATAATTTCTTCAAATAAACCTTCTGCTCCCTTTCCTCTCTCTTCTTCTTCTGGGACTCCTATGATATGAATGTTATTACGTTTGATGGAGTCACTGATTTTCCTACATCTACTTTCATGATCAAAAATTTTTTTCTCTTTTGTTCAGCTTCATTACTTTCCATAATTCTATGTCATATTCTATTTCCACTAGAACTGAAGCTTTGCAGAACTCTTGTAGTCAGTAGACATGGTGTGTGTGGAGGTTTGAGATGGTCTTCTGGGGGAGGGTTGTTAGGCACACTTGCCCGAGAAAAGCAGTCCCAGCAGAGCGCACGGGGGTAGGACTTGAGGTAAGCAGGTTAGGCAGCCATTGTTGGTGCTGTGCTGTTTACTGAAGTTGGTTTATGCTGAGGGGTTGGTGGTGGGAAATGGTGCCAATCTGCTCCTTTATCCCTGGAGAGAGGAGTCCATGCTTACTGCTTTCAGAGGAGCGAGTAATTTCCCCTTGTGTGTCACAGGTATTTTTTAGATCACTGATTTCACACTGACGGTCTTTGGATCACGTGCCTGCCTGGAGCAACACAGCACACCTTGGGCTCTACCCTAGCCAGGACTGCTGAATTTTAAAATTCCAAACTTCAGGTACAGAGATCTTCTCTTTTCCTGTGGGAAAAGGTCTCACCGCACTAGGACTGACCCTGAAGGGCAGTTGCGCCAGAGTGCAGAAGTGTGGATTTTGGAGTAAAGCACAGCAAAGAGCCAATGTCCAGGTTAGCCACCCTCAGCAGGTGTCTCTACACCTATGCTTAAGGGTGGGAGAGGAAAATGGTGCCTGCTGGTTCTTTTGTCCCCAGAGAAGCAATGCTGCCTCTCACAGATGCTCCCCAAAAAGTACAAGCAATCTCTCCCCAGGCCCCTTAGGCACTCCTCAGATTATGCAGTTTGTCCCTGGGTTGTTTACATGCCTCTTCTCCAGGAGTAGGACAGCTTCCTCGGGTCTCTATCCCACCCAAAACTGGGAACCTCTAAAACTCCAGTCTTTGAGCCCTGCTAGGTGCAAAAACTCATGAAATTCAGCCCCTTTTGTTTTCCCAGCCAATGGCTTTGGGGAAGTGTTCTCTTTGTGTTTATCCCTGTGTACTCCACTGTCTCTTAACTTTTTGTGACAAGGGCTCCCTTCCCTCCACAGCACCTGCGACCTTTTTCTCCCCCAAACAATGGTTCCATACTTCCTACCTTCCTCTAAGGAGCTTCTTCTCTCCATCCAGTTGTGCAGTATGTTCTATCAGTCGTCAGATCGATTTCTGGAGTATTCAGAATGATTTGATAGATATGTAGCTGTTTTCGAAGGACAAGGAAAGCAGAGGATCCTCCTACTACACTGCCATTTTAATTCATTATCCCTTCCCTTTGAAGTTCTAACAGTTTTTATCCAAAGTGTTTTGGACTCACCAAGATACTAGCCAATAGGATCCAACAGTACATTAAAAGGATTATTCACCATGACCAAGTGGGATTTATTTCTGGGATGCAAGGGTGGTTTGATATCCCCAAATCAATCAAATCAATCAACAACATTAATAAAAGAAAGGACAAGAACCATATGATCGTCTCAATAGATGCAGAAAAAACATTTGATGAAATACAGCATCCCTTCTTGATTAAAACTCTCCACAGTGTAGGGATGGAGAGAGAACATACCTCAATGTCATAAAAGCATGAAAATCCCACAGTGAATATCATTCTCAATGGGGAAAAACTGAGAGCTTTTCCGCTAAGATCAGGAACATGACAGAGATGCCCACTCTCACCTCTGTTGTTCAACACAGTACTAGAAGTCCTAGCCTCAGCAATCAAACAAGAAGAATAAAAAAAGGCATCAAATTGGCAAAGAAGTCAAACTCTCACTCTTCACAGACAACATGATTCTCGATCATGTAGAAAACCCCAAGACCCAAAAGACTCCACCCAAAAATTATTAGAACTCGTATAAGAATTCAGCAAAGTCACAGGATATAAAATCAATGCACAGAAGTTAGCTGCATTTCTATACACTAACAATGAAGCAGAAGAAAGAGAAATCAAGGAACTGATCCCATTTACAACTGCACCAAAAACCATAAGATACCTAGGAATAAACCTAACCAAAAGGTAAAGGATCGTACTCTGAAAACTATAAAACACTGATGAAAGACACATAGAATTCGAAAAACATTCCCTGGCTCATACATTAGAAGAATAAATATTGTTAAAATGTCTATACTACCCAAAGCAATCTACACATTTAATGCAATCCCTATCAAAATACTATCAACAT
>NW_022591406.1:0-6758 GCF_004348235.1 Phoca vitulina
AGTATGTTGTGTGCCTGCTTGAGAGCACTGCAAGGGACTCCAAAGCTTTTTGCGAGTGAGACTCAGGCCGCAGCAAAAGGCAGCACACGACTCTACAAGTGTTTCATCAAGCTAGCACTGCATGCCCACTTTTGCATGAAGTCTAAGGCGGGCGTTTTAACTCGAAGAAACAGCAATGTGGAGAAACCGTGCTTTAGCTACCTTGGACATCTCTGAAGGCGGAAGCAGGTTAGGGTGTATTGTGGAAGAGAGCCTGGGGATGGTTTCCATTTCATGATATCGGGGGAGAGACAGGCCGGTACAGAAGGCAGCTCTCAAATCCCATGATGGTTATGGGGCTAGTATGGTTGCCCCGTGTGTGCGTGCAGGCTAAAAGACAACCACCTAACTTGGAAGAAACACTTGGCAGAGAATCGGTGCTTCAGCTAAAATACCCGCTCCTGAAGGTGCAAGTAGTATGTTGTATGCATACGTGAGAGCACTGCAAGGCATTCCAAAGCTTTTTGTTAGTGAGACTCAGGCCGCACCAAAAGGCAGGACACGATTCTCCATGCGTTTCATCAAGCTAGCCCTGCAGACCACTTTTGCATGAAGTCTCATAGCTTGCGTTTTAACTCGAAGAAACAACAGTGTAGAGAAACCGTGCTTTAGCTACCTTCGACCTCTCTGAAAGAGGAAGCAGGTTAGGGTGTATTGTGGAAGAGAGCATGGGGACGGTTTCCATATCATGAAATCGGGGGAGAGGCAGGCCGGTACAGGAGGCAACTCTCAACTCACATCATGTTTATGGGGCTAGTACGGTTGCCCCGTGTGTGTGCACATGCTTAAAGACAACCACCTAACTGGAAAGAAAAAAGTGGCAAAGAATCCATGCTTCAGCTAAAATACCCGCTCCTGAAGGTGGAAGCAGTATGTTTTGTGCGTGCGTGAGAGCACTGCAAGGGAGTCCAAAGCTTTTTGCGAGTGAGACTCAGGCCCCAGCAAAAGGCAGGACACGACTCTCCATGTGTTTCATCAAGCTAGCACTGCAGCCACACTTTTGAATGAAGTCTAAGTGCTGGCGTTTTACCTCGAAGAGACAACAGTGTAGAGAAACGGTGTTTTAGCTAACTTCGACCTCTCTGAAGGAGGAAGCACTTTAGGGTGTATTGTGGAAGAGACCCTGGGGACGGTTTCCATATCATGAAATCGGGCGAGAGGCATGCCGGTAAAGGATGCAACTCTCAAGTCACAGCATGGTTATAGGGCTAGTACGGTTGCCCCGTGTGTGTGTGCAGGCTTAAAGACAACCACCTAACTGGAAAGAAAAGAGTGACAAACAATCCGTGCTTCAGCTAAAATACTCACTCCTGAAGGTGGAAGCAGTATGTTGTGTGCGTGCGTGAGAGCACTGCAAGGGAGTCCAAAGCTTTTTGCGAGTGAGACTCAGGCCGCAGGAAAAGGCAGGACACGACTCTCCAAGTGTTTCATCAAGCTCGCTGCAGCCCCACTTTTGCATGAAGTCTAAGAGCTGGCGTTTTAACTCGAAGAAACAACAGTGTGGAGAAACCCTGCTTTAGCTAGTTCGACCTCTCTGAAGGAGGAAGGAGGTTAGGGTGTATTGTGGAAGAGAGCCTGGGGACGGTTTCCATTTCATGAAATCGGGGGAGAGACAGGCCGGTACATAAGGCAGCTCTCAACTCACATGATGGTTATGGGGCTACTACCGTTGCCCTGTGTGAGCGTGCAGGCTTAAACACAATCACCTAACTGGAAAGAAAAACTTGGGAGAGAATCCATGCTTCAGCTAAAATACCCGATCCTGAAGGTGGAAGCAGTATGTTGTGTGCGTGCATGAGAGCACGGCAAGGGAGTCCAAAGCTTTTTGCGAGTGAGGCTCAGGCCCCAGCCAAAGGCAGGGCACGAATCTCCATGTGTTTCATCAAGGTAGCCCTGCAGCCCCACTTTTGCATGAAGTCTTATAGCTTCCGTTTTAACTCGAAGAAACAACAGTGTTGAGAAACCGTGCTTTAGCTACCTTCTACCTCTCTGAAGGAGGAAGCAGGTTAGGGTGTATTGTGGAACAGAGCCTGGGGACGGTTTCCATATCATGAAATCGGGGGAGAGGCAGGCCGGTACAGGAGGCAACTCTCAAATCACATCATGGTTATGGGGCGAGTACCGTTGCCCCGTTTGTGCGTGCAGGCTTAAAGACAACCACCTAACTGGAAAGAAAAAAGTGGCAAAGAATCCGTGCTTCAGCTAAAATACCCGCTCCTGAAGGTGGAAGCAGTATGTTGTGTGCGTGCGTGAGAGCAGTGCAAGGGAGTCCAAAGCTTTTTGCGAGTGAGACTCAGGCCGCAGCAAAAGGCAGGACACGAATCTCCAAGTGTTTCATCAAGCTGGCCCTGCAACCCCACTTTTGCATGAAGTCTAAGAGCTGGCGTTTTAACTCGAAGAAACAACAGTGTGGAGAAACCGTGCTTTAGCTACCTTCGACCTCTGAAGGAGGAAGCAGGTTAGGGTGTATTGTGGAAGAGAGCCTGGGGACGGTTTCCATTTCATGAAATCGGAGGAGAGACAGGCCGGTACAGAAGGCAGCTCTCAACTCACATGATGGTTATGGGGCGAGTACCGTTGCCTGTTGTGTGTGTGCAGGCTTAAAGACAACCACCTAATTGGAAAGAAAAAAGTGGCAAAGAATCCGTGCTTCAGCCAAAATACCCGCTCTTGAACGTGTAAGCAGTATGTTGTGTGCGTGTGTGAGAGCACTGCAAGGGAGTCCAAAGCTTTTTGCGAGTGAGACACAGGCCGCAACAAAAGGCAGGACACGAATCTAAAAAGGGTTTCATCAAGCTAGCACTGCAGCCCCACTTTTGCATGAAGTCTAAGACCTGGCGTTTTAACTCGAAGAAACAACAGTGTGGAAAAACCGTGCTTTAGCTAGTTCGACCTCTCTGAAGGAGGAAGGAGGTTAGGGTGTATTGTGGAAGTGAGCCTGGGGACGGTTTCCATTTCATGAAATCGGGGGAGAGACAGGCCGGTAAAGAAGGCAGCTCTCAACTCACATGATGGTTATGGGGCTACTACCGTTGCCCCGTGTGAGCGTGCAGGCTTAAAGACAATCACCCAACTGGAAAGAAAAACTTGGGAGAGAATCCATGCTTCAGCTAAAATACCCGATCCTGAAGGTGGAAGCAGTATGTTGTGTGCGTGCATGAGAGCACGGCAAGGGAGTCCAAAGCTTTTTGCGAGTGAGGCTCAGGCCCCAGCCAAAGGCAGGGCATGACTCTCCATGTGTTTCATCAAGCTAGCACTGCAGCCCCACTTTTGCATGAAGTCTAATAGCTAGCATTTTAACTCGAAGAAACAACAGTGGAGAGAAACCGTGCTTTAGGTAACTTCGACCTCTCTCAAGGAGGAAGCAGGTCAGGGTGTATTGTGGAATAGAGCCTGGGGACGGTTTCCATTTCATGAAATCGGGGGAGAGACAGGCCTGTACAGAAGGCAGCTCTCAACTCACATGATGGTTATGGGGCGAGTACCCTTGCCCCGTGTGTGCGTGCAGGCTAAAAGATAACCACCTAACTGGAAAGAAAAACTTGGCAGAGAATCCGTGCTTCAGCTAAAATACCTGCTCCTGAAGGTGCAAGCCGTATGTTGTATGCATACGTGAGAGCACTGCAAGGCAGTTCAAAGCTTTTTGCGAGTGAGACTCAGGGCGGAGCAAAAGGCAGGACACGACTCTCCTTGTGTTTCATCAAGCTAGCCCTGCAGCCCCACTTTCGCAAGAAGTCTTATAGCTGGCGTTTTAACTCGAAGAAACAACAGTGTAGAGAAACCGTGCTTTAGCTACCTTCGTCCTCTCTGAAGGAGGAAGCAGGTTAGGGTGTATTCTGGAAGAGAGCCTGGGGACGGTTTCCATATCATGAAATCGGGGGAGAGACAGGCCGGTACAGAAGGCAGCTCTCAACTCACATCATGGTTATGGGGCTAGAACCGTTGCCACGTGAGTGTCTGCAGGCTTAAAGACAAGCACCTAACTGGAAAGAAAAAAGTGGCAGAGAATCCGTGCTTCAGCTAAAATAACCACTCCTGAACGTGGAAGCAGTATGTTGTGTGCCTGCTTGAGAGCACTGCAAGGGAGTCCAAAGTTTTTGCGAGTGAGACTCAGGACCCAGCAACAGGCAGAACATGACTCTCCATGTGTTTCATCAAGCTAGCACTGCAGCCCCACTTTTGCATGAAGTCTAAGTTCTGGCGTTTTACCTCGAAGAAACAACAGTGTAGAGAAACCGTGCTTTAGCTACCTTTGACCTCTCTGAAGGAGGAAGCCAGTTAGGGTCTATTGTGGAAGAGAGCCTGGGGACGGTTTCCATTTCTTGAAATCGGGGGAGAGACAGGCCGGTACAGGAGGCAGCTCTCAACTCACATCAGTGTTATGGGGCTAGTACCTTTGCCCCGTGTGTGCGTGCCGGCTTAAAGACAAGCACCTAACTGGAAAGAAAAAGGTGGCAGAAAATCCGTGCTTCAGCTAAAATACCCGCTCCTGAACGTGGAAGCAGTATGTTGTGTGCGTGCGTGAGAGCACTGCAAGGGAGTCCAAAGCTTTTTGCGAGTGAGACTCAGGCTGCATCAAAAGGCAGGACACCACTCTCCATGTGTTTCGTCAAGCTAGCCCTGCAGCCCACTTTTGCAGGAAGTCTAAGAGCTGGCGTTTTAACTCGAAGAAACAACAGTGTGGAGAAACCGTGCTTTAGCTAGTTCGACCTCTCTGAAGGAGGAAGCAGGTTAGGGTGTTTTGTGAAAGAGAACCTGGGGACGGTTTCCATTTCATGAAATCGGGGGAGAGACAGGCCGGTACAGAAGGCAGCTCTCAACTCACATGATGGTTATGGGGCTACTACCGTTGCCCCGTGTGTGTCTGCAGTCCTAAATACAATCACCTAACTGGAAAGAAAAACTTGGGAGAGAATCCATCCTTCAGCTAAAATACCCGATCCTGAAGGTGGAAGCAGTATGTTGTGTGCGTGCATGAGAGCACGGCAAGGGAGTCCAAAGCTTTTTGCGAGTGAGGCTCAGGCCCCAGCCAAAGGCAGGGCAGGGCTCTCCAAGTGTTTCATCAAGCTAGCACTGCAGCCCCACTTTTGCATGAAGTCTAATAGCTAGCGTTTTAACTCGAAGAAACAACAGTGTAGAGAAACCGTGCTTTAGCTACCTTCGACCTCTCTGAAGGAGAAAGCAGGTTAGGGTGTATTGTGGAAGAGAGCCTGGGGACGGTTTCCATCTCATGAAATCGGGGGAGAGGAAGGCCGGTATAGGAGGCAACTCTCAACTCACATCATGCTTATGGGTCGAGTACGGTTGCTCCGTGTGTGCGTGCAGGCTTAAAGACAACCACCTAACTGGAAAGAAAAAAGTGGCAAAGAATCCGTGCTTCAGCTAAAATACCCTCTCCTGAAAGTGGAAGCAGTACGTTGTGTGATTGCATGAGGGCACGGCAAGGGAGTCCAAAGCTTTTTCCGAGTGAGGCTCAGGCCCTAGCAAAAGGCAGGGCACGACTCTCCATGTGTTTCATCAAGCTAGGACTGCAGACCCACTTTTGCATGAAGTCTAAAAGCTAGCGTTTTAACTCGAAGAAACAACAGTGTAGAGAAACCGTGCTTTAGCTACCTTCGACCTCTCTGAAGGAGGAAGCCAGTTAGGGTGTATTGTGGAAGAGAGCCTGGGGACGGTTTCCATTTCATGAAATCGGGGGAGAGACAGGCCGGTACAGAAGGCAGCTCTCAACTCACATGATGGTTATGGGGCTACTACGTTGCCCCGTGTGTGCGTGCAGGCTAAAAGACAACCACCTAACTGGAGAGAAAAACGTGGCAGAGAATCCGTGCTTCACCTAAAATGCCCGCTCCTGCAGGTGCAAGCAGTATGTTGTATGCATACGTGAGAGCACTGCAAGGCAGTCCAAAGCTTTTTGTGATTGAGTCTCAGGCCGCAGCAAAAGGCACGACACGACTCTCCATGTGCTTCATCAAGCTAGCCCTGCAGCCCTACTTTTGCATGAAGTCTTATAGCTTGCGTTTTAACTCGAAGAAACAACAGTGTAGAGAAACCGTGCTTTAGCTACCTTCGACCTCTCTGAAGGAGGAAGCAGGTTAGGGTGTATTGTGGAAGAGAGCCTGGGGACGGTTTCCATTTCAGGAAATCGGGGGAGAGATAGGCCGGTACAGAAGTCAGCTCTCAACTCACATCATGGTTATGGGGCGAGTAGCGTTGCCAAGTGTCTGTGTGCAGGCTTAAAGACAACCACCTAACTGGAAAGAAAAAAGTGGCAAAGAATTCGTGCTTCAGCTAAAATACCCGCTCCTGAAGGTGTAAGCAGTATTTTGTGTGCGTGCGTGAGAGCACTGCAAGGGAGTCCAAAGCTTTTTTCGAGTGAGACTCAGGCCCCAGCAAAAGGTAGGATACGACTCTGCATGTGTTTCATCAAGCTAGCCCTGCAGCCCCACATTTGCATGAAGAATAAGTGCTGGCGTTTTACCTCGAAGAGAGAACAGTGTAGAGAAACCGTGCTTTAGCTACCTTCGATCTCTCTGAAGGAGGAAGCCAGTTAGGTTGTATTGTGGAGGAGAGCCTGGGGACGGTTTCCATTTCATGAAATCGGGGGAGACACAGGCCGGTACAGAAGGCAGATCTCAACTCACATCATGGTTATGGGGCGAGTACCGTTGTCCCGTGTGTGTGTGCAGGCTTAAAGACAACCACCTAACTGGAAAGAA
>NW_022591407.1:0-6758 GCF_004348235.1 Phoca vitulina
AGTATGTTGTGTGCCTGCTTGAGAGCACTGCAAGGGACTCCAAAGCTATTTGCGAGTGAGACTCAGGCCGCAGCAAAAGGCAGCACACGACTCTACAAGTGTTTCATCAAGCTAGCACTGCATGCCCACTTTTGCATGAAGTCTAAGGCGGGCGTTTTAACTCGAAGAAACAGCAATGTGGAGAAACCGTGCTTTAGCTACCTTGGACATCTCTGAAGGCGGAAGCAGGTTAGGGTGTATTGTGGAAGAGAGCCTGGGGATGGTTTCCATTTCATGATATCGGGGGAGAGACAGGCCGGTACAGAAGGCAGCTCTCAACTCCCATGATGGTTATGGGGCTAGTATGGTTGCCCCGTGTGTGCGTGCAGGCTAAAAGACAACCACCTAACTGGGAAGAAACACTTGGCAGAGAATCGGTGCTTCAGCTAAAATACCCGCTCCTGAAGGTGCAAGTAGTATGTTGTATGCATACGTGAGAGCACTGCAAGGCAGTCCAAAGCTTTTTGTTAGTGAGACTCAGGCCGCACCAAAAGGCAGGACACGATTCTCCATGCGTTTCATCAAGCTAGCCCTGCAGACCACTTTTGCATGAAGTCTCATAGCTTGCGTTTTAACTCGAAGAAACAACAGTGTAGAGAAACCGTGCTTTAGCTACCTTCGACCTCTCTGAAAGAGGAAGCAGGTTAGGGTGTATTGTGGAAGAGAGCATGGGGACGGTTTCCATATCATGAAATCGGGGGAGAGGCAGGCCGGTACAGGAGGCAACTCTCAACTCACATCATGTTTATGGGGCTAGTACGGTTGCCCCGTGTGTGTGCACATGCTTAAAGACAACCACCTAACTGGAAAGAAAAAAGTGGCAAAGAATCCATGCTTCAGCTAAAATACCCGCTCCTGAAGGTGGAAGCAGTATGTTTTGTGCGTGCGTGAGAGCACTGCAAGGGAGTCCAAAGCTTTTTGCGAGTGAGACTCAGGCCCCAGCAAAAGGCAGGACACGACTCTCCATGTGTTTCATCAAGCTAGCACTGCAGCCACACTTTTGAATGAAGTCTAAGTGCTGGCGTTTTACCTCGAAGAGACAACAGTGTAGAGAAACGGTGTTTTAGCTAACTTCGACCTCTCTGAAGGAGGAAGCACTTTAGGGTGTATTGTGGAAGAGACCCTGGGGACGGTTTCCATATCATGAAATCGGGCGAGAGGCATGCCGGTAAAGGATGCAACTCTCAAGTCACAGCATGGTTATAGGGCTAGTACGGTTGCCCCGTGTGTGTGTGCAGGCTTAAAGACAACCACCTAACTGGAAAGAAAAGAGTGACAAACAATCCGTGCTTCAGCTAAAATACTCACTCCTGAAGGTGGAAGCAGTATGTTGTGTGCGTGCGTGAGAGCACTGCAAGGGAGTCCAAAGCTTTTTGCGAGTGAGACTCAGGCCGCAGGAAAAGGCAGGACACGACTCTCCAAGTGTTTCATCAAGCTCGCTGCAGCCCCACTTTTGCATGAAGTCTAAGAGCTGGCGTTTTAACTCGAAGAAACAACAGTGTGGAGAAACCCTGCTTTAGCTAGTTCGACCTCTCTGAAGGAGGAAGGAGGTTAGGGTGTATTGTGGAAGAGAGCCTGGGGACGGTTTCCATTTCATGAAATCGGGGGAGAGACAGGCCGGTACATAAGGCAGCTCTCAACTCACATGATGGTTATGGGGCTACTACCGTTGCCCTGTGTGAGCGTGCAGGCTTAAACACAATCACCTAACTGGAAAGAAAAACTTGGGAGAGAATCCATGCTTCAGCTAAAATACCCGATCCTGAAGGTGGAAGCAGTATGTTGGGTGCGTGCATGAGAGCACGGCAAGGGAGTCCAAAGCATTTTGCGAGTGAGGCTCAGGCCCCAGCCAAAGGCAGGGCACGACCCTCCATGTGTTTCATCAAGGTAGCCCTGCAGCCCCACTTTTGCATGAAGTCTTATAGCTTCCGTTTTAACTCGAAGAAACAACAGTGTTGAGAAACCGTGCTTTAGCTACCTTCTACCTCTCTGAAGGAGGAAGCAGGTTAGGGTGTATTGTGGAACAGAGCCTGGGGACGGTTTCCATATCATGAAATCGGGGGAGAGGCAGGCCGGTACAGGAGGCAACTCTCAAATCACATCATGGTTATGGGGCGAGTACCGTTGCCCCGTTTGTGCGTGCAGGCTTAAAGACAACCACCTAACTGGAAAGAAAAAAGTGGCAAAGAATCCGTGCTTCAGCTAAAATACCCGCTCCTGAAGGTGGAAGCAGTATGTTGTGTGCGTGCGTGAGAGCAGTGCAAGGGAGTCCAAAGCTTTTTGCGAGTGAGGCTCAGGCCCCAGCCAAAGGCAGGGCAGGGCTCTCCAAGTGTTTCATCAAGCTGGCCCTGCAACCCCACTTTTGCATGAAGTCTAAGAGCTGGCGTTTTAACTCGAAGAAACAACAGTGTGGAGAAACCGTGCTTTAGCTACCTTCGACCTCTGAAGGAGGAAGCAGGTTAGGGTGTATTGTGGAAGAGAGCCTGGGGACGGTTTCCATTTCATGAAATCGGAGGAGAGACAGGCCGGTACAGAAGGCAGCTCTCAACTCACATGATGGTTATGGGGCGAGTACCGTTGCCTGTTGTGTGTGTGCAGGCTTAAAGACAACCACCTAATTGGAAAGAAAAAAGTGGCAAAGAATCCGTGCTTCAGCCAAAATACCCGCTCTTGAACGTGTAAGCAGTATGTTGTGTGCGTGTGTGAGAGCACTGCAAGGGAGTCCAAAGCTTTTTGCGAGTGAGACACAGGCCGCAACAAAAGGCAGGACACGAATCTAAAAAGGGTTTCATCAAGCTAGCACTGCAGCCCCACTTTTGCATGAAGTCTAAGACCTGGCGTTTTAACTCGAAGAAACAACAGTGTGGAAAAACCGTGCTTTAGCTAGTTCGACCTCTCTGAAGGAGGAAGGAGGTTAGGGTGTATTGTGGAAATGAGCCTGGGGACGGTTTCCATTTCATGAAATCGGGGGAGAGACAGGCCGGTAAAGAAGGCAGCTCTCAACTCACATGATGGTTATGGGGCTACTACCGTTGCCCCGTGTGAGCGTGCAGGCTTAAAGACAATCACCCAACTGGAAAGAAAAACTTGGGAGAGAATCCATGCTTCAGCTAAAATACCCGATCCTGAAGGTGGAAGCAGTATGTTGTGTGCGTGCATGAGAGCACGGCAAGGGAGTCCAAAGCTTTTTGCGAGTGAGGCTCAGGCCCCAGCCAAAGGCAGGGCATGACTCTCCATGTGTTTCATCAAGCTAGCACTGCAGCCCCACTTTTGCATGAAGTCTAATAGCTAGAATTTTAACTCGAAGAAACAACAGTGGAGAGAAACCGTGCTTTAGGTAACTTCGACCTCTCTCAAGGAGGAAGCAGGTCAGGGTGTATTGTGGAATAGAGCCTGGGGACGGTTTCCATTTCATGAAATCGGGGGAGAGACAGGCCTGTACAGAAGGCAGCTCTCAACTCACATGATGGTTATGGGGCGAGTACCCTTGCCCCGTGTGTGCGTGCAGGCTAAAAGATAACCACCTAACTGGAAAGAAAAACTTGGCAGAGAATCCGTGCTTCAGCTAAAATACCTGCTCCTGAAGGTGCAAGCCGTATGTTGTATGCATACGTGAGAGCACTGCAAGGCAGTTCAAAGCTTTTTGCGAGTGAGACTCAGGGCGGAGCAAAAGGCAGGACACGACTCTCCTTGTGTTTCATCAAGCTAGCCCTGCAGCCCCACTTTCGCAAGAAGTCTTATAGCTGGCGTTTTAACTCGAAGAAACAACAGTGTAGAGAAACCGTGCTTTAGCTACCTTCGTCCTCTCTGAAGGAGGAAGCAGGTTAGAGTGTATTCTGGAAGAGAGCCTGGGGACGGTTTCCATATCATGAAATCGGGGGAGAGACAGGCCGGTACAGAAGGCAGCTCTCAACTCACATCATGGTTATGGGGCTAGAACCGTTGCCACGTGAGTGTCTGCAGGCTTAAAGACAAGCACCTAACTGGAAAGAAAAAAGTGGCAGAGAATCCGTGCTTCAGCTAAAATAACCACTCCTGAACGTGGAAGCAGTATGTTGTGTGCCTGCTTGAGAGCACTGCAAGGGAGTCCAAAGTTTTTGCGAGTGAGACTCAGGACCCAGCAACAGGCAGAACATGACTCTCCATGTGTTTCATCAAGCTAGCACTGCAGCCCCACTTTTGCATGAAGTCTAAGTTCTGGCGTTTTACCTCGAAGAAACAACAGTGTAGAGAAACCGTGCTTTAGCTACCTTTGACCTCTCTGAAGGAGGAAGCCAGTTAGGGTCTATTGTGGAAGAGAGCCTGGGGACGGTTTCCATTTCTTGAAATCGGGGGAGAGACAGGCCGGTACAGGAGGCAGCTCTCAACTCACATCAGTGTTATGGGGCTAGTACCTTTGCCCCGTGTGTGCGTGCCGGCTTAAAGACAAGCACCTAACTGGAAAGAAAAAGGTGGCAGAAAATCCGTGCTTCAGCTAAAATACCCGCTCCTGAACGTGGAAGCAGTATGTTGTGTGCGTGCGTGAGAGCACTGCAAGGGAGTCCAAAGCTTTTTGCGAGTGAGACTCAGGCTGCATCAAAAGGCAGGACACCACTCTCCATGTGTTTCGTCAAGCTAGCCCTGCAGCCCACTTTTGCAGGAAGTCTAAGAGCTGGCGTTTTAACTCGAAGAAACAACAGTGTGGAGAAACCGTGCTTTAGCTAGTTCGACCTCTCTGAAGGAGGAAGCAGGTTAGGGTGTTTTGTGAAAGAGAACCTGGGGACGGTTTCCATTTCATGAAATCGGGGGAGAGACAGGCCGGTACAGAAGGCAGCTCTCAACTCACATGATGGTTATGGGGCTACTACCGTTGCCCCGTGTGTGTCTGCAGTCCTAAATACAATCACCTAACTGGAAAGAAAAACTTGGGAGAGAATCCATCCTTCAGCTAAAATACCCGATCCTGAAGGTGGAAGCAGTATGTTGTGTGCGTGCATGAGAGCACGGCAAGGGAGTCCAAAGCTTTTTGCGAGTGAGGCTCAGGCCCCAGCCAAAGGCAGGGCAGGGCTCTCCAAGTGTTTCATCAAGCTAGCACTGCAGCCCCACTTTTGCATGAAGTCTAATAGCTAGCGTTTTAACTCGAAGAAACAACAGTGTAGAGAAACCGTGCTTTAGCTACCTTCGACCTCTCTGAAGGAGAAAGCAGGTTAGGGTGTATTGTGGAAGAGAGCCTGGGGACGGTTTCCATCTCATGAAATCGGGGGAGAGGAAGGCCGGTATAGGAGGCAACTCTCAACTCACATCATGCTTATGGGTCGAGTACGGTTGCTCCGTGTGTGCGTGCAGGCTTAAAGACAACCACCTAACTGGAAAGAAAAAAGTGGCAAAGAATCCGTGCTTCAGCTAAAATACCCTCTCCTGAAAGTGGAAGCAGTACGTTGTGTGATTGCATGAGGGCACGGCAAGGGAGTCCAAAGCTTTTTCCGAGTGAGGCTCAGGCCCTAGCAAAAGGCAGGGCACGACTCTCCATGTGTTTCATCAAGCTAGGACTGCAGACCCACTTTTGCATGAAGTCTAAAAGCTAGCGTTTTAACTCGAAGAAACAACAGTGTAGAGAAACCGTGCTTTAGCTACCTTCGACCTCTCTGAAGGAGGAAGCCAGTTAGGGTGTATTGTGGAAGAGAGCCTGGGGACGGTTTCCATTTCATGAAATCGGGGGAGAGACAGGCCGGTACAGAAGGCAGCTCTCAACTCACATGATGGTTATGGGGCTACTACGTTGCCCCGTGTGTGCGTGCAGGCTAAAAGACAACCACCTAACTGGAGAGAAAAACTTGGCAGAGAATCCGTGCTTCACCTAAAATGCCCGCTCCTGCAGGTGCAAGCAGTATGTTGTATGCATACGTGAGAGCACTGCAAGGCAGTCCAAAGCTTTTTGTGATTGAGTCTCAGGCCGCAGCAAAAGGCACGACACGACTCTCCATGTGCTTCATCAAGCTAGCCCTGCAGCCCTACTTTTGCATGAAGTCTTATAGCTTGCGTTTTAACTCGAAGAAACAACAGTGTAGAGAAACCGTGCTTTAGCTACCTTCGACCTCTCTGAAGGAGGAAGCAGGTTAGGGTGTATTGTGGAAGAGAGCCTGGGGACGGTTTCCATTTCAGGAAATCGGGGGAGAGATAGGCCGGTACAGAAGTCAGCTCTCAACTCACATCATGGTTATGGGGCGAGTAGCGTTGCCAAGTGTCTGTGTGCAGGCTTAAAGACAACCACCTAACTGGAAAGAAAAAAGTGGCAAAGAATTCGTGCTTCAGCTAAAATACCCGCTCCTGAAGGTGTAAGCAGTATTTTGTGTGCGTGCGTGAGAGCACTGCAAGGGAGTCCAAAGCTTTTTTCGAGTGAGACTCAGGCCCCAGCAAAAGGTAGGATACGACTCTGCATGTGTTTCATCAAGCTAGCCCTGCAGCCCCACATTTGCATGAAGAATAAGTGCTGGCGTTTTACCTCGAAGAGAGAACAGTGTAGAGAAACCGTGCTTTAGCTACCTTCGATCTCTCTGAAGGAGGAAGCCAGTTAGGTTGTATTGTGGAGGAGAGCCTGGGGACGGTTTCCATTTCATGAAATCGGGGGAGAGACAGGCCGGTACAGAAGGCAGATCTCAACTCACATCATGGTTATGGGGCGAGTACCGTTGTCCCGTGTGTGTGTGCAGGCTTAAAGACAACCACCTAACTGGAAAGAA
>NW_022591408.1:0-6757 GCF_004348235.1 Phoca vitulina
TTATCAATCTTGTTAATTCTTTCAAAGAACCAGCTCCTAGTTTCGTTGATCTGTTCTACTGTTCTTTTGGTTTCTATTTCATTGATTTCTGCTCTGATCTTTATTATTTCTCTTCTCCTGCTGGGTTTAGGCTTTATTTGCTGTTCTTTCTCCAGCTCCTTTAGGTGTAGGGTTAGGTTGTGTACTTGAGACCTTTCTTGTTTCTTGAGAAAGGCTTGTATTGCTATATACTTTCCTCTTAGGACTGCCTTTGCTGTATCCCAAAGATTTTGAATAGTTGTGTTTTCATTTTCATTGGTTTCCATGAATTTTTTTAATTCTTCTTTAATTTCCTGGTTGACCCATTCATTCTTCAGTAGGATGCTCTTTAGCCTCCATGTATTTGAGTTCTTTCTGACTTTCCTCTTGTGATTGAGTTCTAGTTTCAAAGCATTGTGGTCTGAAAATAGGCAGGGGATGATCCCAATCTTCTGGTACCGGTTGAGACCTGATTTATGACCTAGGATGTGATCTATTCTGGAGAATGTTCCATGGGCACTAGAGAAGAATGTGTATTCCGTTGCTTTGGGATGGAATGTTCTGAATATGTCTGTGAAGTCCATTTGGTCCAGTGTGTCATTTAAAGTCTTTATTTCCTTGTTGATCTTTTGCTTAGACGATCTGTCCATTTCAGTGAGGGGGGTGTTAAAGTCCCCCACTATTATTGTATTGTTGTCGATGTGTTTCTTTGCTTTTGTTATTAATTGCCTTATATAATTGGCTGCTCCCATGTTAGGGGCATAGATATTTACAATTGTTAGATCTTCTTGTTGGATAGACCCTTTAAGTAGGATATAGTGTCCTTCCTCATCTCTTATTACAGTCTTTGGTTTAAAATCTAATTTGTCTGATATAAGGATTGCCACCCCAGCTTTCTTTTGGTGTCCATTAGCATGGTAAATGGTTTTCCACCCCCTCACTTTCAATCTGGGGGTGTCTTTGGGTCTAAAATGAGTCTCTTGCAGACAGCATATCGATGGGTCTTGTTTTTTAATCCAATCTGATAGCCTGTGTCTTTTGATTGGGGCATTTAGCCCATTTACATTCAGGGTAACTATTGAAAGATAGGAGTTCAGTGCCATTGTATTGCCTGTAAAGTGACTGTTACTGTATATTGTTTGTGTTCCTTTCTGGTCTATGTTGCTTTTAGGCTCTCTCTTTGCTTAGAGGACCCCTTTCAATATTTGTTGTAGGGCTGGTTTCGTGTTTGCAAATTCCTTTAGTTTTTGTTTGTCCTGGAAGCTTTTTATCTCTCCTTCAATTTTCAATGACAGCCTAGCTGGATATAGTATTCTTGGCTGCATATTTTTCTCATTTAGTGCTCTGAATATGTCCTGCCAGTCCTTTCTGGCCTGCCAGGTCTCTGTGGATAAGTCTGTTGCCAATCTAATGTTTCTACCATTGTAGGTTACAGATCTCTTCTCCCGAGCTGCTTTCAGGATTTTCTCTTTGTCTCTGAGACTCGTAAGTTTTACTATTAGATGTCGGGGTGTTGACCTATTTTTATTGATTTTGAGAGGGGTTCTCTGTGCCTCCTGGATTTTGATGCCTGTTTCCTTCCCCAAATTAGGGAAGTTCTCTGCTATAATTTGCTCCATTATACCTTCTGCACCTCTCTCTCTTTCTTCTTCTTCTGGGATCCCAATTATTCTAATGTTGTTTCGTCTTATGGTATCGTTTATTTCTCGAATTCTGCCCTCGTGATCCAGTAGTTGTTTATCTCTCTTTTTCTCAGCTTCTTTATTTTCCATCATTTGGTCTTCTATCTCACTGATTCTTTCTTCTGCCTCATTTATCCTAGCAGTTAGTGCCCCCATATTTGATTGCACCTCATTAATAGCCTTTTTGATTTCTACTTGGTTCGATTTTAGTTCTTTTACTTCTCCAGAAAGGGTTTCTCTAATAACTTCCATGTTTTTTTCAAGCCCAGCTAGTATCTTTAAAGTGATGATTCTGAACTCTAGATCTGACATCGTACTAATGTCCGTATTGAGTAGGTCCCTGGCAGTCGGTACTACCTCTTGTTCTTTTTGTTGAGGTGATTTTTTCCGTCTTGTCATTTTGTGCAGAGGAGAATAGATTAATGAGAGAACAAAATGCTAGCAGGGTAACAACGTCCCCAGAAAATATACTCTAAACAAATCAGAAAAGACCTGAAGCAGTGGGAAAAGAAAGGGAAAGAGAGAAAAAAGAAAAGGAAAGAAAAAAAGAAAAAAGAAAAAGATAAAGATAAAAACAAACAAAAGCAGAACAAAACAAAACAAAACAAAAACAGAATGTGATCAAATATGATCAGGCTGGATTATAGATCAGTGCCACACACTAGATTTTGGGTGTATTTTGGTCTGTTAAAAGAAAGTCCCTCCCAAAATTTTAAAGAAAGAAAAACTTATATATGTACAAAAATAAGGGTTGATATGATGAAGGGATGGAATATGACTGTAAAGATGGAAATTATAAAAAATTTTAAAAAAGGATTTGATAAGTTGTTTGAAAAAAGAAAGAAGAGGATTAAAAAAAAAAGAAAGAAAGAAAAAAGGGAGAGAATGTGATCAGGCAGGGGAGTAGAAAAAAACCATACACTAGAGATTTAGAGTATATTTTGATCTGTTAGAAGAAACTATCTCAAGATTTTAAAGAGAGAACAACTTATATATATATGCCAAAAATACGGGTAACTACTATGAAGGGATAGAATATGACTTTAAAAATGAAAAATAAAAATGTTTTTTTTTTAAAAAGGGATTGATAAGATGTTGGTTGCAAAAGGGAAAAAGCAAAATTCAATAAAAAAGAAAAAAGGAAAAAAGAAAAAAAGACAGTTAAAAAAAATAATTAACTTTGAAAGACTAAAGAATCATGGTAAAAAAGCCATGAATTCTATGTGCAGTATTCCCCTAGCGCTGGAGTTCTGCCGTTCTCATTGATCGGTAAACTTGGTCTTGGCTGGCTGTTCTTGCTGATCTTCTGGGGGAGGGGCCTGTTGCCGTGGTTCCCAAATGTCTCTGCCGGAGGCAAAATTGCCCCGCCCTTGCCGGTCCGGGCTAAGTAATCTGCTCGGGTTTGCTCTCCGGAGCTTTTGTTCCCTGCAAGCTTTCCGTACAGCTTTGGAGGCGGAGAGTGAAAATGGCGGCCTCCCAGTCTCCGCCCCGGAGGAGCCGAGAACTCAGGGTCCCGCTCCTCAGCGAGCCCCCAGAGAAAAGCCGTCAGTCACTCCCGTCTCCCTGGTCTCCGGCCACACTCCGCGCTCACCCGGCCTGTGACCGCGCCTTTCTATCTGGCACCAGACCCCGGGTGGAGTCTCCAAACCCAGCAGATCCCCGCAGTGCGCTCCCGCACCTCTCCTCCCGGGGGAAGAAGGTGACTCTCCCCGGATCTGCCGCTTGTTGGGTCCCTGCTGGAGGAGCAGTGGCCCGACTGTGCCGCGGATCACGGTTTATAGCAGCCCCGAGCTGACAGCCCGCGCCTGGGCTCTGTCTCTGCAGCCGGCTTCCCTGCTCCGATACCTGGGAGCTCTGCCGCACTCAGGCACCCCCGGTCTTTCTGTGACCCCGAGGGTCCTGAGACCACACTGTCCCGCGAGGGTTCCACCCCCCACTTCGCCACCAGAGTGACGTCCCTCAGCGGAGCAGACTCTAAAAGTCCCGATTTTGTGCTCCATGGCTCTATCACTTGCCAGAAGCGGCCGTCGGAGGCCCCTCCCCCGCCGTCTATCCTCCCGAATATCGCCTCGGATTCACTTCTCCGCACGTCCTACCTTCCAGAAAGTGGTCGCTTTTCTGTTCAGAGAGTTGTTGCTCTTCTTTTCTTTGATCTCCTGTTGAGTTTGTAGGTGTTCAGAATGGTTTGATCCCTATCCAGCTGAATTCCTGAGAGGAGACGAAATCCAGGTCTCCTACTCCTCCGCCATCTTGCTCCGCCTGAACAACTTTCTTTCAAATTATTTCTCCTACAACTTGACTTATGCTGCTAAGATTTATGATTCCCAAAACAACATTACTTCTGATAACATAGCTACTAGGCCATTTATTACCACAGTTAAGTGTAGAATTTCATCTAAAAAGGTTGTTCCTGCCTAAATTTCCAAATGAAGAACCAATACGTGATTTTGCTTATCCAAATCTATGACTCGGTTTTTGCTAAATTCATGCTGCATAACAAAACACCCTGAAAGCATTTTGTTTTCTTTCACTTGTCTGTGGATTGGGTGGAGAAGATTTGTTTCAAGCCTGCAGTCAATAGGCCTCGGCTTTAGGCTTTGAATTCCATTTAGATCCATTTAGATCGGCTCCATATTGGCTCCACATCATCTTTGGATCAGCAGCTAGTTTGTGTACATTCCTCTCATCATGGGTCACAGGAGACAAGGCAGAAACATGAGTAACTCTTGAAGCCTTGGCTCAGAACTAGCAAGACTTTAATTCCTTTACCGATTCCATTGACCAAAACAACTCCCATTGCTGAGCCAAATGTATGGGGAAATATACTCTGCACAATTTCTTACTTTGCAAGGTAATAAGCTAGGAGGGAAAAAATAAAGGACAATGATCTAATCTGCCATAGCAAATTTAAACACTGGGAACTAGGCTTATAAAGCCTTCCTTGGACTGCAAAACACCCTGTACTACGAAAAATATAACAGAAGAAAATATCTAGCATGACTTCCTATGAAGTCTAGGGATATAATCTTCAATAGAAAAAAGAAAAATAATAGTCATGATAATTGAAACTCAGGCTCCCATGAAGCAAAGAGAATCATGAGTCAGAATCAAGAATAACTGAATTGGAAAAAATCCACTTTATCTAAGAACCTTTGAATAGTAGATATATTTCTCTGCAGACAGCAGGGGGAATCTTCAACCGTCTGGAAATTAGAAGGAATAACCACAAAAAATTAAAAAGGGACAATGTGTTATAATCCACAAAAGGAACTTTTGTTATAATCAATCCTTCTTCATGTATAAATACATGCATATTCAAAGCAATATAAACACAATCAGCCTGCTTGAACATGTGTGAATGTTATACCGGACAGCTGCCAAGATTGGAACCAACTGACCCAGTAGGCCATAGAAAGAATCTCAAGTTCCTATACTTGAGAAGAAAAGGATATTATACAGAAAGGGATACTATTGATTAGTGAGATTGTGTGACTCTCCTTTAGGGAAGCATTGGAAACTGTGTTTCATTCATTTGCTTGTTTTTTGTTAAATGGGTAGTTGCATCCTATTAAGTGAAGATTCAATATTACTGTATTTCAGAAGTTTAAACATGATGTGATTTTGTTTATACAGATTGACTAGTTAAAGGCAGGCTGAGGGCATATAAAAATTATTGGTTCCCTCAACTCCAGTCCAGTCCCCTGATCTCTTGCAACATAGCTCATGGTTTGTGTCCCACATGCAACCGGGTTCTGACCAGACCATGCATGGAATAGGATCTGGAACAGGAGTGAGGGTGAGAGGTGGCTTTCTTGCAGCAGGGGCAGGCAGATGTATTTGCTTCCTGGCGTTGTGGCTGTCCGGCGGCAGGGCCAGCACACCTAACCTGTGTGCGCGGATCACAGTGGAGGTATTGCGGCCACGCAGTCAGCTACTTCCTTGTCTCCATATTGTGAGCGGGGCAGGCACATTCTGACTCAGCGGTTTGACTTCCTGGATCTCCAGTCTCATGATTATGGCAAGAGGAACAGTTTCCTCCCAGGACTAATTCTAGGATGTTGCTCTGACAATTATTCTTGGAATCTCAACCTAAAGCAAGCTACCCCGTAATTCACTGAACTAAACATTTGTTTTCATAAACAAACTAGAAAGCTTTGTCTAATCTCAAGTCTAACTGATACATATCATGAATTACTCGGATAGATTTTCTGATAGGGCTAGTCTGCCTTCCTAGGATATACTGTACTTGATTATGGTAACTTCTTTTGTAAATATGCAGACATACACATGGATCTACTTTCTTAAAGATATGTCAACAATTATTAATTAAAACAGTTATATATTTTATTTTGTCATACTGTTTTTATTCATGCTGGAAATCAATATTAGTCAGGGGTCTCCAGAGAAATAGAACCAATAGGATATATATGTATATATAAAAGGAGATTTATTATGAGGAATTGTCTCATGCAATGAAGGCTAAGAAGTCTCCTCATCTGTTGTCTGACAGCTGGAGATCCCAGAAAAGTAGATGGTGTAATTCAGTTTGCATCCAAAGGCCTGAGAACCAGGGGAGAGAGTGATATAGATCTAGTCCAAGTCTGAAGGCCTGAGAACTAGTAATGTGGAGAGCAGAAGATTGGTGTCAGTCATAAGGCCAAATTCTTCCTTTCTCAGACATTTTATTCAATGTAGACCCTCAGTGGACTGGATGATGCCCATCCACACAGGAGATGGCAAAGTGGTTTACTGAGTCCACTGATTCAAATGCTAATTTCACCCAGAAACATCCTCACATGCCCAGAAATAATGTTTAGCCAAATATCTGGGCACCCTGTCATATAGATGAGTTGACACATAAAATTAACTACCACTAGAGGTTTATTTTTTTTTAACACAAAGAATGGGTTGATCATCTCATTCCTTTTTTATTATTTTGAAGAAAACTTTCCTAAGAGAATTTATTGGTTTCTGGACATATTTTTATAACTTACCCATAAAACCATATGTCACACACACACACACACACACACACACACACACACACACACACACAC
>NW_022591409.1:0-6753 GCF_004348235.1 Phoca vitulina
CGCCCGGCCCCCATCCCCACCCCCGCCCCCCCACCCCGCGCGCGGCCGGCCCCCCCACCCCCGCCCCCTGCCGGCCCCCCGCCCAGCCCCCCGCCGGCCCCCACCCCGCGCGGCAGCCCACCTGATGCGGTCGCTGGTACCACTGTACCCCCAGCGGCTCTCCACCTGCTGGAAGCGGTTGATGCTACACTCCTTTCCCCGGAGGCAGCAGCGCGGCCGGTCGATGAAGTCGACACGCGGCTTGGGGTTGACGGTGAAGTGCAGGAAGAGGCTGACCACCTCGCGGTCCACGAGGATGCCCGACTGCGCGGGCCCTGCGGGCACAGGGGGCGGAGGTCGGGCTGCGGTGGGGGCCGGCCTGGCGGCTGGGGGGGGGGCGGGGAAGGCGGCCGTGAGCCCCTAGGGCACCACACGGGCATCTCAGGTGAGGACGCCCGGGGGCGGCGGGGGGTGGGGGGGGTCCCGGCAGCCCCGGGGCAGGACAGCCCCGCCCTGGCACTTGGAGAGGCGTCCGATTCACCGGCTCCTGGGGCAACATGCCCCTCCCGGCCCCAGGCCGCCCTGCCCAGGCTCACGAGGAGCCGTCAGCTGCCAAGGGGCGACTCGCGAGACAGGACCCGATCCGGAGGGGGGGTCCGGGAGGGGGCAACCCAGAGGCAGAGGTGGGGTGGCGAGCGCTGGGAGCTGGCCTCTGCAGGCTGGTGACAGCCCGGGGCTCAGGACAGGGTGGCCCCGGGGGACCCGTGGGGACAGCTCTTGGTGAGTAAGGAAGATACAAAGTGGAATACAGAGTGTTAACCATGCTTCTCTTTAATCTCTGCATAGGACACGCAGAAGGACAAATACATCAGACCGCGGCCGGGGCGCACTCAGCTGGGCGGAGTTTTTTCCAACTTCTGTCTCGTCTCGTATTTTCCAGTGGGACAGAGAAGCAGGGGCGTTCTCTAAAACATGCTGAGTGATGAAGGGCCACAAGGTCCAACCCCAGAGGACACACACGGGGTCATTCCCAGTGACCTTGGGCAGAGCAGGGGCGGCCTGGGGGGACCCTCACGGGAGGGGCGAGGGGCAGTGGGGGGCACAGGAAGCAGCAGAGGCTCCACACCGAGGGTGAACGGATGGCACCTGCAGGGCTTGGGGCCCCAGGGGTTGAGCGTCCCCGTGAACAGGGAGAGCGGTTTTGGGGGTGCAAGCCAGGCTGGGGAGGGAGGGGCCCAGCAAGGCTGCCGCTGGCGTGGGGACGGGACAGAGCGGCTCTGTCACAGCCTGGTGCCCCCGGGCCCCCTGGGCCACGTCTGGGGACATCGGTGCTCCTGGCCCCCTGACAACCACCTGGCCCCGGTCCGTAGCGCCCAGGCCCCCGTGGTCCCCACACACGAGAGGCACTCACTACGCGTTCGATGAATGAGCGATCCGGGCACGGACGGAACGGCCGGACCTGAACTTCCCGTCAGAGACAACTACTCTGCAGAAGCGCGCGCACCACAGCCGTGCCAAGCAGTTCTTTACCGCTGCCGCTCAATCTGGCAACCCACGGGGGGTTCCCCGGGACCCGCCAGCCCCGGAGCCCGGAGAGGAGGCCGGCAGCACCACGTCCACACGGGGCAGGAAGCGCGGTCGGGCTGCCCCCACCTCGGCCCGGGGCCCGGCCACCTCCCAGCCCGCGCAGGCTTGCCGAGGATCCTGAAGCCAGAGCCCGGCCCCCAGGACGTGAACCCAAGCCGGGGGCCCGCGGTGGCCCAGCGTGCGCACGGGCACTCGGGACGCGGAGGGAAGGGAACCCAGGCGCCCGTCGGGTGACGTCTGTGGGGCGTTGGGTCTTTACACACGGACACGCGCTCCACGCTGTCCACGCGACACGGCAAGGGCGTCCTCGGCAGAGTGGCCCACCCGCGCTGCCCACAGCTGGCTCGGGGTCACACCTGGGGTCCCTGGGGGTCGTGCTCCCGCCGAGCGGCCCCCACCCCCTGACCGTTACCTGCGGCAAACTCCTCGATGGTCATGAGCGGGAAGCGGATGAGGGCGAGCGCCTTGCCCAGCACCTTGCGCTTGTTCTCGGGGGTCACGGGCAGCTGCTGCCGCTGACACTCGGCCTCGGACCAGCGGACGACGGCGCTGAACAGGCGCACCTCCCGGATGCCCAGGGTGTCCCGCTCCAGCACGGCCACCAGCGTGTCTGCGGGCACGGGACCAGCTCAGCGGCCTCGCGGGCTCTCAGCGCCCCACGGCGGCCACGCGCCCCGGCGCCCCAGGGCCTCACCCAGGTCGATGTCGGTGAAGCCCTCGGCCGTGATGGCGTCGGCCGTGTTCTTGTCGATGTTCTCCAGGCACAGGCTGGCCAGCTGTGGCTCGTCGAAGAGACGCGCCTGGCGAGAGGCCGCGCGTCAACCCACGGCCCGAGGCGGGGCCCCGGACGCCCCTCGGGTCACACCTCGTCATGAATCTCACGCGGCGCGGGCCGCGGGGCCCACACAGACTCGGGAGCTGCGGCCCGGAGCCCGGGCACCACAGGGCCCGCACCTCCACGGCCGGACACGGGGTCCGCGGACAGGACAGGCCCCCCGGGGAAGGCAGGAGGCCCCGGGGAGGGGACCGCGCGACCCGCAAGGCCGACGGACAGGGGAGCCGTGCACTTCCGCCCCCCGGAGGTTGCTCCACCAGGAACCTGCACGCCGGGTGCGGGAACCCGGAGCCGAGAAGATTCTGGCTCCCTCGCCCAGGCGGCTCCCGGCCAGCACAAACCCCGCGGCCACGGCTCTCTGTGCCACACGACAGGCCCGGCTCTGGCCCGGTCACGCCTCCCATCCCCTGGGCGGCCCTGTCCCCTACCCGCCCGTGTCCACATCCTTCCCTGCCTCCAGTCCCCGTGGCCACGGCAGCCCCACCCCCATGCCTGGGACTACAGAGCCTGAAAGGGACCCACTCCAAGAAGCGTCATGATAACTTTCTCCCGACACCCGACCCCTGAAAAAGAGCGTCAAAACGTAGGCGGAAAATCTTTAGCCAAACAAGGGCCAGGCGCTCTGCTGGAAAGGACCAGGTTGGGATGAGGGGAGGGGAGGGGAGGGAAGGGAAGCTCTCACTGGGTCGCAAAATTTAAGGGGCATCAAACACTCAAGAGATCCATCCCCCGTCGGTCTCAGGCCCTCCCGTAACCCGCGCACGCCTGCGCTCTCTCCCTGCCTCCCCCCCCACACCCTCCTCCTCGGCCCGCACCCACGCCCACCCGCGTCCTTCACCCGGCCCCCCGCGCGCCTTCGTCCTCACCGACTCCCGCAAGCCGCGCCTTCGCCCCCCCACCCCCGCGCGCCCTCACCTGCCCTCCCCACCAGCACACCTCGGTCCTTGCCCCGCCCCCGCGCACCTGCGCCCAGTCTCAGGGTCCCGGCCCTGCCCCTATGCACCCGCGTTCTCACCCGCCCCCCACTGCATCCGCACCCTAACCCACCCGCACAGCGCGCCCGCTTCCTCGCCCGGCCCAGCGTCCTCGCCTAACCCCTGCGCACCCGGTCCTTACCTTCCCCAACCCCCCCCTCCCCCCCTCCGTCCTTCCCCCCCCCCCGTCCTCACCCCTCCCCCTGCGCCCCAGCCCCACCCCCGCGTCATCGCCAGGTCCCTGCGCCCCTTCCTCCTCACTCGGTCCCTGCACACGTCATCCTCACCTGGTGCCCCTGCCCCAGGCCTCCGCCGGACCCCTCGCACCCGTGTCCTCGCCCCGCACCCGCACACCCGCGTTCCCACAGGCCTCGCGCCCCCACCCCCGTGCACCCGCGCCCTCTCCCGCGCGCGACCCCGTGTCCTCACCTGGCGCCACGCCCTCGCCCGGCCCCGCGCCCTTCGTCTTCGCCTGGTCCCATTGACCTCACCTGCCCCCCCCCCCGCCCCCCCCCCCCCCCCCCCCCCACCCCTCCGCCCGCCCCCCCCCCCCCCGCACAGCGGCGTCCTCGCCTGGTCCCAGCGTCCCCGCTCAAACGCCTCCTCGCCACCCCCCACCCTGCGCACCCTGGCCAGTTCCCGCGTCCTCGTCCCGCACCTGCGTCAGCAGCATGAACGCATTGTCAGCCCGGAGGTTCTTCTTCAGGAATTCCACGCAGTGGGCCTCGAGCGCGGGCACCGCGTACTTCTTGGCTGTGTACAGCGTGGTCATGACCGTCTCGGGTCCGATCTGAACCTCATCCGAGTAGAGAAACCTAAGACAGGACGCTAGGACCGTCAGACCCTGCTGGCAGACATCACTCCAGCCCCTGCCCCACCAGCCCAGCCCCACGAGCCTTCCAGAACCAGCGTCTGTTGCCCTATGACCTGGCAAAGACCATTATCCACCAAGACCAGCCAGAGGCTCTCCCACCCACACTCCACCACCGGAACGCGGGTCTATACGGCGGGCCCCTTCCTTCCCGGTGTGACGGCCCGTGCCAGGGCACCAACGCGGAAGGCCCCCCACTCCCCTGGAGGCACCTGCGTGGGATCTGCCCTGGGACGGCCGTCCACGTGGCTGCAAGGCTCAGCGAGTTCTGGGCAGGTCGCAGGACCAGGAAGGCCAGCCTGACCCAGGCACTATGACCACCACCGTCCCCGCACTCGGAACGTGGACGTACGGTCAATTTGACAGAACGAGGCGGTGGAGAGATGAGAACCCTGGGCCGAAGCCGGCGGGATGCAGCATGAAGAGCAAGAGCAAGGCCTGGAAGGCTATGCCCGTGTCCGGGGTCCCCCGAGAATGTGCTGGAAGCCGCACACAGCCTCACACATCAGCAGCTGTAATCCTGTGGGGTCAGGGAGACCCCGGACCCGAGGTCAGCAGTGCAGTGAGCGCACCTGTGACGGGGTCGGCCGCTCACACACCAGCGGGGAGGACAGCGTCAGCCCGGGGGGAGCAGCTCAGCGGGAGCGATGGGAACCGGGAGCCAGAGGACGGAGGCTATGGCCGGAACCCAGCGTCCCTCCTGAGTTCAATCTAAGCCAGGGTTTTGGCTAATTGCAACCCGTCACCTGTTTGTGTGTTTTCTCATGAACACCTCTTTTATTTTTTTTTTTAAAGATTACAATAAACTACACACAACAAGGGGGCGCCTGGCTGGCTCAGTCGGAAGAACATGCAACTCTTGATCTCAGGGTTGTGAGTTCAAGCCCTACATCGGGGCTAAAAATTACTTAAATAAAACTTTAAAAAATACATGCACAGCATAACCACTGTAAGCATTTTTAGGCATACGCTTCAGTGGCATGAGACACACTCGCCCTGTCCTGCGACCGCCCCCACCCTCCATTTCCAGAACGTTCCATCTCCCTAAACTGAGACTCTGTCCCCGTGAAGCACGGACTCCCCACCCCCTGCCCCAGCCCCGGCTCCCACCCTCTCCTTTCTGTCTGTGTGGACGGGACTCCTCTGGAGACTTCCTGGGAGTGGGGTCCTGCGGGATGTGTCCTTCGGGGTCTGGCTCCTCTCACTGAGCTCGGTGTCCTCGGGGTCCGTCCATGTTAACATTCTAGCGTGTAGATGGACACGTGGTGTTTATCCTGCACCCGTGGGTGGACATTTGAGTTGTGTCCGTCCCGTGTGGATCGTGCCGCTGTGAACATGGGTGCGCGGGTACCTGTTTGAGTCCCTGCTCTCAGTTCTCACATAGACATTCAGCAGCGGAATTGCTGGGTCACATGGTGACTCCACGTTTAAACCTCTTGAGGGACCTCCCTCCTGTCCTGCGAGGTGGCCACGTCTCCCATCCGCACTGGCCCCGCACGGGGGTCCCAATCCCCACTCCTCACTGATCCTTGTTATCTTCTTTTGTTTTCTATGTTTTTCGTAATAGTTGCCCAGGTGGGTACGAAGTGATAGCTCATCATGGTTTTGTCACCTGTTCTTGTACATGAAGTTTTACTGGCACCCAGCCTCCCCTCCCCGATCGTTTACAAATAGTCCGGCTGCTTTTACAATACCAGCCGCAGGGTGAGTGGTGGGGACGGAGCCCATCCACCCCTGGTCTTAGCAATCTGAGAAGTTACACGATGACAAATCCATGAGATTGTTCCCCAAAGTGCTACTTGTCCCCGGGAAGACGCTGGGAGTGGCACACAGGACCAAGCGTCCAAGCGCATCAGACAGCGGCGCGCATTAAGGGGCGTCCGCGGACGGGACCAACGGGAACAAAGCCCCGCCTGGCAGTGAGCTGCGGACGGCGGGGAGGGGAGCACCCACGCGGCCTTGGACACGGCAGGGGGGCGGCTCGTCCTGTCCTTCACACCTGCTGAACTTTCGTTTGTTTCCTTTCTTTCCTTCCTTCCTCTCTCTCTCCCCCTCTGAGTCTGTGCCATCTTTATAATCGAAAGAGAAAATATAAACTCTGCATTTAAAAAGACATGTTAACTGTTTGGAACAGTCTGTAAAGTTCCCCACCATGATTTACACCCGGTGTTTCTGGAAGCGAGAGGCCTGTGCTCAGCGGAGGGAAAGAGCCCGGCCAGCCCACAACCTCGCTTCCCCCCTGCTCGGAGCGCGCAGCCCCCGCCCTGGGCGCTCACCGCTCTGATGCTAACGCACTTGAGGGAATTCTGAGGCTCAAGAAGAAACAACTAGAGCTGGTATTGAACATTCTTACATTATCTTACTTCTTCCACAACCCTTGTTGACCACAACGGGTGAGAATGGGGACTCGCACGCGCGGCCCCGGGACGGACCCCGAGCCCACGACGCTCAGGGAGGGAACCAGACACAGAAGGCCACGCGGGGTGTGAGTCCACGTGGGTGACACG
>NW_022591410.1:0-65 GCF_004348235.1 Phoca vitulina
TTCAGAGGTACAGATCTGAGATTCAACAGTCTTGCACAATTCACAGCGCTTACCAGAACACATAC
>NW_022591410.1:165-6752 GCF_004348235.1 Phoca vitulina
GTTTGTTTCCTGAGATTAAGAATTCCTCATATCAGTGAGGTCATATGATACATGTCTTTCTCTGTTTGACTTATTTCGCTCAGCATAATACCCTCCAGTTCCATCCACGTCGTTGCAAATGGCAAGATCTTATTCCTTTTGATGGCTGCATAATATTCCATTGTATATATATACCACATCTTCTTTAGCCATTCATCTGTTGATGGACATCTTGGCTCTTTCCACAGTTTGGCTATTGTGGACATTGCTGCTATAAACATCGGGGTGCACGTAGCCTTTCGGGTCCCTACTTTTGTATCTTTGGGGTAAATACCCAGTAGTGCAATTGCTGGATCATATGGTAGCTCTATTTTCAACTTTTTGAGGAACCTCCATACTGTTTTCCAGAGTGGCTGCACCAGCTTGCATTCCCACCAACAGTGTAGGAGGGTTCCCCTTTCTCCGCATCCCCGCCAACATCTGTCATTTCCTGACTTGTTAATTTTAGCCATTCTGACTGGTGTGAGGTGGTATCTCATTGAGGTTTTGATTTGGATTTCCCTGATGCCGAGCGATATTGAACACTTTTTCATGTGTCTGTTGGCCATTTGGATGTCTTCTTTGGAAAAATGTCTGTTCATGTCTTCTGCCCATTTCTTGATTGGATTCTTTGTTCTTTTGGTGTTGAGTTTGATGAGTTCTTTCTAGATTTTGGATACTAGCCCTTTATCTGATATGTCATTTGCAAATATCTTCTCCCATTCTGTCAGTTGTCTTTTGGTTTTGTTGACTGTTTCCTTTGCTTTGCAAAAGCTTTTTATCTTGATGAAGTCCCAATAGTTCATTTTTGCCCTTGCTTCCCTTGCCTTTGGCGATGTTTCTAGGAAGAAGTTGCTGCGGCTGAGGTCGAAGAGGTTGCTGCCTGTGTTCTCCTTTAGGATTTTGATGGACTCCTGTCTCACATTGAGGTCTTTCAACCATTTGGAGTCTATTTTTGTGTGTGGTGTAAGGAAATGGTCCAGTTTCATTCTTCTGCATGTGGCTGTCCAATTTTCCCAACACCATTTGTTGAAGAGACTGTCTTTTTTCCATTGGACATTCTTTCCTGCTTTGTCAAAGATTAGTTGACCATAGAGTTGAGGGTCCATTTCTGGGCTCTCTATTCTGTTCCATTGATCTATGTGTCTGTTTTTGTGCCAGTACCATACTGTCTTGATGATGACAGCTTTGTAGTAGAGCTGGAAGTCTGGAATTGTGATGCCGCCAGCTTTTCTGGCCCTACTTTTGCACTGAAGTCTAATCTCTAGCATTCTAACTCGAAGAAACAACAGTGTACAGAAACAATGTTTTAGCTTCCGAAACCCGCTCTGTGGGACGAAGCAGTTTAGATTGTACTGTGGGTGATAGCCACAGGAGTGGTTCCATTACATAAAATCGGGGTAGAGACAGGCCAGAACAGAAGGCAGCTCACAAATCACATCATGGTTATAGGGCTAGTAGCGTTGCCCCGCGAGTGCATGCTGGCTTAAAGTGAGCGACCTAACTCGAAGGAAAAACTCGGTAGAGAATCCATGCTTCAGCGAAAACAGCCACTCCTGAGGGTGGAAGCATTTTGTTGTGTGCGGGCGTGAGAGCACTGCAAGGGAGTCCAAAGCATTTTACGAGTGAGACTCAGGCGCCAGCAAAACGCAGAAGACTCCCAGTGTGTTTGACTTAGCTAGCAGTGCGGCCCTACTGTTGCACGGAAATTTAATTGCTACGGTTCTAACTCGAAGAAACCACAGCGTACAGAAACACTATTTTAGCTTCCGACGACCTGTCTGTGGGAGTAAGCAGTTAGGGTGTACTGTGGGTGAGAGCCAGTGGATGGGTTCCATTGCGTAAAATCGGGGTAGAGACAGGCCGGGACAGAATGCAGCTCACAAATCACATCATGGTTATGGGGCTAGTAGCGTTGCCCCCGGGGTTCATGGAGGCTGAAATTCACCCACCTAAGTCGACGGAAAAACTCAGTAGACAATCCGTGCTTAAGCGAAAACAGCCGCTCCTGAGGTTGGAAGCATTTTGTTGTGTGCGTGCGTGAGAGCACTGCAAGGGAGTCCAAAGCTTTTTACGAGTGAGTCAGGCCGCAGCAAAAGGCAGAACAAGACTCCCCATGTGTTTGATTTAGTTAGAACTGTGGCCTTACTTTTGCATTGAAGTCTAATCGCTAGGGTTCTAACTTGAGGACAAAACCGTGCACAAACACAGGGTTTTAGCTTCCGACGACCTCTCTGTGGGAGAAAGCAGTTTAGGGTGTACTGTGGGTGAGAGCCACGGGACTGGTTCCATTTCGTAAAATCGGCGTAGAGACAGGCCGGTACAGAAGGCAGCTCACAAATCACATCATGCTTATGGGGCTAGTAGCGTTGCCCTGGGGGTGCGTGCAGGCTGAAAGTCAGCCACCTAACTCGAAGGAAAAACTAGGTAGAGAATCCATGCTTCAGCGAAAACAGCCACTCCTGAGGGTGGAAGCATTTTTTGTGTGCGTGCGTGAGAGCACTGCAGGGGAGTCCAAAACTTTTTACGAGTGAGAATCAGGCCCCAGCAAAAGGCAGAACAAGACTCCCCGTGTGTTTGATTTAGCTCGCAGTGCGGCCCTACTTTTGCACGGAAATCTAATCCCTAGGGTTCTAATTCAAAGAAACAATGGCATACAGAAACAGTGTTTTAGCCTCCGATGACCTCTCTGTGGGAGGAAGCAGTTTAGGGTGTACTCTGGGTGAGAGACTGGGGATGGGTTCCATTTCGTAAAATCGGGGTAGAGACAGGCCAGTACAGAAGGCGGCTCACAAACCACATCAGGGTTATGCGGCTAGTAGCGTTACCCCGGGAGTGCGTGCCAGCTGAAAGTCAGCGACCTACCTCGAAGGAAAAACTTGGTAGAGAATCCGTGCTTCAGCGAAAACAGCCGCTCCTGAGGGTGGAAGCCATTTTGTTGTGTGCATGCGAGAGAGCACTGCAAGGGAGTCCAAAGTTTTTTACGAGTTAGACTCAGGCCACAGCAAAAGGCAGAACAAGTCTCACCGTGTGTTTTATTTAGCTAGTACTGCTGCCCTACTTTTGCACAGAAGTCTAATCTCTAGCGTCCTAACTCGAAGAAACAACAGCGTACAAAAACAGTGTGTTAGCTTCCGACAACCTCTCTATGGGAGGAAGCAGTTTAGGGTGTACTCTGGGTGAGATCCTGGGGATGGGTTCCATTTCGTAAAATCGGGGTAGAGACAGGCAGGTACACAAGGCAGTTCACAAATCACATCATGGTTATGGGGCTAGTAGCGTTGCCACGGGGTTGCGTGCAGGCTGAAAGTCAGCCACCTAACTCGAAGGAAAAACTCGGTAGACCATCCATGCTTCAGCAAAAACAGCCGCTCCTGAGGGTGGAAGCATTTCGTTTTGTGCGTGCATGAGAGCACTGCAAGGGAGTACAAAGCTTTTTACGAGTGAGACGCAGGCACCAGCAAAGGACAGAACAAGACTCCCCGTGTGTTTGATTTAGCTATCACCTCGGCCCTACTTTTGCACTGATGTCTAATCTCTAGCGTTCTAACTTGAGGAGACAACAGTGTACAAAAACAGTGTTTTCGATTCCAACGCTCTCTTTGTGGGAGGAAGCAGTTTAGGGTGTACTGTGGCTGAGAGACACGGGACTGGTTCCATTTCGTAAAGTCGGTGTAGAACCAGGCCGGTACAGAAGGCAGCTCACAAGTCACATCATGGATATGGGGCTAGAAGCGTTGCCTCGGATGTGCTTGCAGACTAAATGTCAGCCACCTAACTAGAAAGGAAAACTCGGTAGAGAATCCGTGCTTCAGCGAAAACAGCCGGTCCTGAGGCTGGAAACATTTTGTTGTGTGCGTGCGTGAGAGCACTGCGAGGGAGTCCAAAGCTTTTAATGAGTGGGACTCAGGCCCCAGCAAAAGGCAGGACAAGACTCCCCGTGTGTTTGATTTACCTAGCACTGCGGCCCTTCTTTTGCACAGATGTCTAATCTCTAGCGTTCTAACTCGAAGAAACAACACCATACAGAAACAGTGTTTTACCTTTCGACGATATCTTTTGGGAGGAAGCACTTTAGGGTGAACTGTGGGTGAGAGCCTGGGGATGGGTTCCATTTCGTAAAATCGGGGTAGAGAGAGGCCAGTACAGAAGGCGGATCAGAACTCACATCATGGTTATGGGCCTAGAACTGTTGCCCCGGGGGTCCGTGCAGGCTGAAAGTCAGCCACCTAAATCGAAGGAAAATTTCAGTAGAGAATCTGTGCTTCCGCGAAAACAGCCGCTCCTGAGGTTTGAAGCATTTTGTTGTGTGCATGCGTGAGAGCACTGCAAGGGAGTCCAAAGCATTTTTGAGTGAGACTCAGGCCCCAGCAAAACGCAGAAGAAGACTCCCAGTGTGTTTGAATTAGCTAGCAGTGCGGCCCTACTGTTGCACGGAAATTTAATCGCTAGGGTTCTAACTTGAAGAAACCACAGCTTACAGAAACAGTGTTTGAGCTTCCGACGACCTCTCTGTGGGAAGAAGCAGTTTAGGGTGTACTGTGGGTGAGAGCCAGTGGATGGGTTCCATTTCGTAAAATCAGGGTAGAGACAGGCCGGGACAGAAAGCAGTTCACAAATCACATCATGCTTATGGGGCTGGTAGCGTTGCCCCGGGGTGCGTGCAGGCTGAAAGTCAGCCACCTAAGTCGAAGGAAAAACTCGGTAGACAATCCGTGCTTCAGCGAAAACAGCCACTCCTTGAGGGTGGAAGCATTTTGTTGTGTGCGTGCGTGAGAGCACTGCAAGGGAGTCCAAAGCTTTTCACGAGTGATACTCAGGCCCCAGCAAAGGGCAGAACAAGAGTCCCCGTGTGTTTGATTTAGCTAGCACTGCGGTCCTACATTAGCACGGAAGTCTAATCTCCAGCGTTCTAACTCGAAGAAACAACAGTGTACAGAAACAGAGTTTTAGCTTCCGACGCCTTCTCTGTGGGAGGAAGCAGTTTAGGGTGTACTGTGGGTGAGAGCCACGGGACTGGTTGCATTTCGGAAAATTGGGGTAGAGACAGGCCGGTACAGTAGGCAGCTCACAAATCACATCATGGTTATGGGGCTACTAGCGTTGCCCCGGGGGTGCGTGCAGGCTGAAAATCAGCCACCTAACTCGAAGGAAAAATACGGTACAGAATCGGTGCTTCAGGGAAAACAACCGTCGTGAGGGTGGAAGCATTTTGTTGTGTGCGTGCGTGAGAGCACTGCAAGGGAGTCCAAAGCTCTTTACGAGTGAGACTCAGGCCCCAGCAAAAGCAGAACAAGACTCCCCGTGTGTTTGATTTAGCTTGCACTGAAGCCCTACTTTTGCACTGAAGTCTAATCTCTAGCGTTCTCACTTCAAGAACCAACAGTGTACAGAAAGAGTGTTTTAGCTTCCGAAACGCTCTCTGTGGGAGGAAGCAGTTTAGGGTGTACTGTGGGTGAGAGATATGGGACTGGTTCCATTTCGTAAAATAGGGGTAGAGACAGGCCGGTACAGAAGGCGGCTCACAAATTACATCATGGTTAAGGGGCTAGTAGCGTTGCCCCGGGGGTGCATGCAGGCTGAAAGTCAGCCACCTAACTCGAAGGAAAAATTCGGTAGGCAATCCGTGCTTCAGCAAAAACAGCCGCTCCTGAGGGTGGAACCATTTTGTTGTGTGCATGCATGAGAGCACTGCAAGGGAGTCCAAAGCTTTTTACGTGTGAGACTCCGGCCCCAGCAAAAGGCCGAACAAGACTCACCGTGTGACTGATTTAGCTAGCACTGCGGCCCTACTTTTGCATGGAAATCTAATCGCTAGTATCCTAACTCGAAGAAACAACAGCGTACAGAAACAGTGTTTTAGCTTCCGAGACGTCTTTGTGGGAGGGAGCAGTTTAGGGTGTACTGTGGGTGAGAGCCCGGGGATGGGTTCCATTTCGTAAAATCGAGGTAGAGACAGGCCCGTACAGAAGGCAGCTCAGAAATCGCATCATGGTTATCGGGCTAGAAGCGTTGCCCCAGGGGTGCGTGCATGCTGAAAGTCAGCCACCTAACTCGAAGGAAAAACTCGGTAGAAAATCTGTGCTTCAGAGAAAACGCCCGCTCCTGAAGGTGGAAACATTTTGTTTTGTGTGTGAATGAGAGCACTGCAAGGGAGTCCAAAGGTTTTTACGAGTTAGAATGAGGCCCCAGCAAAACTCAGAACAAGATGCCCCATGTGTTTGATTTAGCTAGCACTGAAGCCTTCATTTTGCACAGAAGTCTAATCTCTAGCGTTCTAACTCGAAGAAACAACAGTGTACAGAAAGAGTGTTTTAGCTTCCGACGCCCTCTCTGTGGGAGGAAGCAGTTTAGGGTGTACTGTGGGTGAGAGCCACGGGACTGGTTCCATTTCGTCAAATCAGGGTAGAGACAGGCCGGTACATAAGGCAGCTCACAAATCACATCATGGTTATGGGCTAGTAGCATTGCCCCGGGGGTGCATGCAGGCTGAAAGTCAGCCACCTAACTTGAAGGAAAAAGTCGGTAGAGAATCCGTGCTTCAGTGAAAACAGCCGCTCCTGAGGCTG
>NW_022591411.1:0-6747 GCF_004348235.1 Phoca vitulina
CATTCCTTTTGATGGCTGCATAATATTCCATTGTATATATATACCACATCTTCTTTATCCATTCATCTGTCGATGGACATCTTGGCTCTTTCCACAGTTTGGCTATTGTGGACATTGCTGCTATAAACATCGGGGTGCACGTACCCTTTCGGGTCCCTACTTTTGTATCTTTGGGGTAAATACCCAGGTGCACTCATCTCTTCCTATGTGCACCTCCTGCCCACGCTCTGTGCCCTTGGGAAGCTGGGAGGGAAGGAGGTCTGGGAGGTAGGGGGCTGCGCACAGGCTGGTCTGACTTCCTCCGTCCTTCCTGCTGTTTCCAGCCTGAGTGAAAAGCCAAGGCAGGCGGCTGGGTAAGGAGGGATAGGCAGGTTTCCTTGTCCAAGTCTCTCGCTGCATTTGAAGCCAAGTTCTGGTTCAAATGGAAAGCGTGGCTTCTCAGGGCTGCTAGTCATCAGTGTTGTAATACGCTTGCTCTTCACTCCCTTCGAGCCTTGCTGACTCGCACGCCCTGTGGGCCCACCTGGACTTGTGTGTTCACGGGCCCTGGGAGCATGTTTGCTGACGGGCAGCAAGGAAGGCGGGCACGCGTGTGGCAGGGATTTCCTCTGCCCACGTGTTGACTCCACGGTCCCATCAGACTTCATTTACAAAACACAGGTCCGGTGGCGCAGTCAGTTGAGCATCTGATTGATTTCGGCTCAGGTCGTGATCTCAGGGTCATGAGATCAAGCCCCGTGTCAGGCTCCATGCTCAGCGTGGACTCTGCTTCTCTCTCCCCCCTCCCTCCCTCTCGGCCCCTCCCCACTCCTCTCCCTCTCTTAAAAAAATTAAAATAACAAAATTAAAAAAGAAAACACAGGTTCAAAAAGAAAATTATCAGGAATTTCAAGATGGCAACCAAGCTCAGGGCCTTCCTGAGCACAGGGCCCTGCATGACGGCGCAGCTCCTAGCCGGCCAGGCCAGCACAGTTCCATGCGTCACGTCGTGAGGCGCTGGGCAGCGGCCACCTCCACCTGGGAACCGACCTCCTAGGATCAAACGGGCCCCAGACAAATTCTGGCTCTCTTTTTCTAAATTCTTCATAACTACATGAACCACCGTTGGCTTTATAACTGGGTTAGTCCTGGGGTTAGAAGGCACTTGCCCACGCGAGCCCAGGGCTGAGAGCAGCCTGGTGACACAGCTACCGCGTAAGTGGAAAGGTCAGAGGCCGGAGGTCAGGGTGGGGGGCTCGTGAACTCCCTAACTGCCTTTTGTTCAGCCTCTTCTCTGTGCGGACGGCACAGACTTTGCAAACATCTGATCCAGTCCTGACCACTAGGCTGCAACGATAAGTAACACCTGCTTTATAAATGAGGAAATTGGGGCTCAAACTCTTGAGATTCGGCTTCGTGTCTGCCCAACGCGAGCACCCACAGGCCTCCCACACAGCAGGCTTCCTCCCTGGCCAGCCACCGGAGTTTGAACAGACGAGACAGATGGGGTGTGGAGACGGCTAAGCTGGGAAAGAAACAAGCAGAGAAGAGGGTCTCTGTGTGAAGGGTTTAGGTGGGGCTCACCTTGGCACACCCCCAAGGTGGGGGGGATTTGCTTGGCAAATCTCATGATGGCTGCCTGCCTCCATTAGCTTTTCTAACTATAACCAGGCAAATTAGGTAATTAAGGAGAAATAAAAATCCATGTAAACAGACTAATAGAGGGCATTCGGAGGTTGAATTAGTGAGAGATTCGGACATGACTGGAGGACCAGCCACAAGCTGGAAGAATGGGGACGATAGTTCCCCAGAGCCCCGTGCAAGGCGGCCGAGACCCTGCATAGAGAAGGGGCAGCATTCAAGGACGACGCTGAGGGCCAGCCTGACCTGACCTAATATCCCCTCTGGACGTGGTCAGAATGATAGTAGCAAGGGTGCAAGTGACCCAAGGGCATGGGAGGTTCGCCCCCAAACCCCAGAAAGTCTGATGGCAGATGGCAGACATGTCCTTTCTCCATTATTTCTGGCTCTTGCTCTCGTTTATCAGACTCAAGTTGCTGTAGGCACTACCCTAAAGGAAACGGTGAAATCCTCCAGGAGACTCTTAAATCTTGTTATCCTAGCCAAGAACACTCAAACCTCAAAACATCCATTCGCCAAACACTGACGCTGACACAGGGATGAGCCTCAGAAACATATAGTGAGTGAAAGCAGCCAGATCCAGGAGAGCACCTATCACACGAATCCCTGTGTATGGTCAGAAAGACAAACCTACAGAGAAAGAAAATAAATTAGTAATCTGCTGCCTGGGGTTGTGGGTGAGAATGGAAAGTGCAAATGGGTGCCCAGTTTCTATTTGGGGTAGTGGAAATTTTTACAACTTAGGTGGTGGTGATAAGACAAGAGAATTTTTTCATTGAAAATTACACTTCACTGGAGTGTATTCAATATATACATATTGGCCCAGTGATTTTTCATAAGTGTTCATTCCCACACATGAGGGCAGTTAGGTAGAATCACTGAGGTGTAGAAAGCTGGAGAGAGCAGGAGGCTTGGGCACGAGCTGGCTGGGTTTTGAATTTGCCGAGGATGAAGTTTTCGCACCAGCCCCAGGGCATGGGTGTTGTTGTCCCTGTCTGTAAAGACAAAGCAACTTGGGATCAAGTTTAATAATCTGTTTAAGGCCATGCAGCTGGTAAGAGGCAGAGCCTCGAGTCTCTCCGGGGACAGGGCCTGTTCCCCGCGCTCTGTCTGTCCCAACAGAACACTGTCTGTTAGAGTTTCCCTCAGGAAAATGACCTCAAGGTACCATTTAAGAAATTAAACTCTCCTTTCATCCAGATTTGTTTACGCTGCGAAGATTTCTTCCTCACCTGTGTGCCCTCCCTTCCCACTACGTTCCATGAGACCTTTCCACAAGCCCTCCCTTCCCACTACGTTCCATGAGACCTTTCCCTGTGGTTTCCTCGACGACGGAGGACCGCCTGGGAGGTGCCGCCCCTTTCCCAGATGGACTCACAGAGCCCTAAAAGGATTGGATGGGGCTAATCCCCCCTTCCTACTAATCTGTCTCTCCGGTCCTCCACAAGCATTTGCTTTGATCCGTAGAGACCTAGTGCGATGGTACGCATACATATAAATAGTCCAGTGTGTATTTATAAATGCAGAACACAGGGTTTCAGGGTTTCCATTTCCTGCCACCAGGGACTCAGAATAGGCCCTTAATTGCTCTTGAGAGTCATTTAACCATAGAAACTGCTGCTTTAGCCGTGTTGTATCTAGATCCCTGCTCAAATGTCAATGGCCACTGACTCTCTTCACTGGATTTGCTTGGCTCCCGCTCAGACAGATGTGGGTTTCAGTCCTGGCTCTACCACTTACTGGCTGCGAGCTCTGGGTTCACAAGGTCCTTGAAGTTAAGGTACCTAATGTCTTTGAGCCTCAGTTTTCCCCATCTGTAAAATTAGGGTAGTAATGCCTGCCTGATAGAACATTGCCTGTCTTACCCCGTTCCACATGCTTCAGCTTTGATGCACAGATTAAAGCAGGGAAGAGAGACAAAGGGCCTGGTGTGACCCTGTATTACAGTAAGCGTCCACCATAGGGGAACTCTTAGGATAAGGATCTCGTTCAGTTCAGAATAAAAGCTTATCTACCACATTTTACTTTCTGAAACCAACCACAAATGACAAAAAGAATGAAAAATTCTATCTTCGATGAAACTGTTGGAACAGTCTGCATTCTCCCTCACAAATTAGGAAGAACGGCTTTTAACCCCAGTGACATTCAAATTTAAAACCACACCAAGGGAAGAAAGAAGGTGACCGTGACCCTACACATACCTCTAGGAAGACCTCCAGCTCCTCCAAAAGTTGGTGGCAAAACCCCCAAGGTCCAAAGCTTCCGTACGTGACCCCTTACCCAAAAGGCAAGATCTGGGGAGTCTGGGGGCTGGGAGACTGGACAGTAGGGCCGAACAAAGCACCACACAGACGCAGGCGGGGATGGTGGGTGGTATTCGTTCTGCAGGGGCAAATGCCGTCAGCTGGGGAGAGGTACGGGCCAACCCCATCACACAGGAATGCCGTGAAATACTTCAAGCCCGGACGAACCCTTTCTGCCCCCAAGACAGGGGCCGTGGCAGAGACGGTGAGGAAATGCCCTGAAGTGACATGAAGAGGCGGGAGCAGTCTGCTGCCCGGCTCACATCCCTGATCTTCCCCACAGCCCGAACCTCATTCAGAGAGAAGCTGCCCTACAGTGTAACTGGCATGGGGGTCACCTTATGGACAAGAGTAATTCTGAAAAAGAGCATGGCCCGAAGTAGAGCCATACCACTAAGTCAAAGGGGGGAAATCAGATACTGTCTTCTGCACGATATCAAAGGAATTCTTTTAAAATTTCTCTTTTTTATGTAAAAGATATTTTGGGAATGAGAAACAAAAAACAGAAACAAGGTTGGAGGTAAATGAATAACGTTTGAAAATGGAAGAGGGAAATCAGCCATATTTAAATCAGAAAACAGAAAAAGAATCAACACTGCTACAATGTACCGAGTGATGAAAGACAGGTTTGAGAAAAGTAAGCAAACTAAAATCGGAAAGAATCAGAAGGTTAAAATTATTACGGGAAAATAACTGATATAATTGACAGATGGAAGAGCCAACATACCCATTCATGGCACGCTGAGCGAAGCCAACAGAATAAACGAAAATGGAAAATATCTAAAGATGTCATAGAAGAGAACAAGCGGAACACCGGAACAGGATTGCCAATGAGACATATTCTGCTGAAGGGAAGAGTCCAGCAGGGCAAACAGGAAGGAGTCGCGTGGCGGGAATCCAGCGGGGAGGCAGTGTTCCAACCCACACCACAAGAGGATGGGCCGAATCTGCAAGAGAAACATGTTCAACCCAAGAATTTTAAACCCGGATATCTTAAGAATAAAGAGAAAGACAGATTCTTTCTAACATGTCTAACATGCGAGAGCGCAGGGACCGTAGCACAGTGAACCCTGAGGACAAAATACAGCCTAGACTTGGGTGCCTGGGTGGCTCAGTTGTTAAGCGTCTGCCTTCGGCTCAGGTCATGATCCCAGGGTCCTGGGATCGAGTCCCACATCGGGCTCCCTGCTTGGCGGGAAGCCTGCTTCTCCCTCTCCCACTCCCCCTGCTTGTGTTCCCTCTCTCGCTATCTCTCTCTCTGTCAAATAAATAAATAAAATCTTAAAAAAAAAAAAATACAGCCTAGACTTGGGGTGAGTCTTCGACCCACGTGAACATGGCACCAATGCCATGCAATTGTGAAAATTATGGTGGTAGCACTCGGCACAAATGCTGTAACTTTGGAAAATGTGGAAATTATATTATTACTAACCAGGAGGTGAAAGAGAGGAAAACATGGGTAGAGGTACAGAGCGCTGATTTCTTTCTTTTTTTCTCAGGAAATAAATAGAGTCCAATTAAGAAAAAGAGTTTTAAGAACACTAAAGTCGTAGAGTTAAACCACTAAGAGAACTAAAGAGAAGCTATAACCTCTTTGAAGTACGAGCAACATAATACAATCTTAAAAGAAAATACAAACCAGGGACTGGAAAGAAAATAAAACAACTAGAAGAGAAAGTTTGATAACACAAAATTAAATGACAGAATGAAGACCAACATAGTTGTCATACGAATATATATGTGATAAATAAATGTTATAAAAGCAATAGACACATTTGGGATCTAAAAATAAAACCCAATAGGTTTTTGCATATACTATATGCAAGAAATAATTCTAAAACAAAGTGACCTAAAAGGTAAAGTAAATTAATGCTAAAAGCATACCCAAGAGACACACAAAGAGGAAGAGGAATCCTGCAATTAATACAAAACAAATCTAATTCAAGCTAAAAAGAAAAAAATTTTAAATTATACCAAAAGAAGGGTACTATATAATGATATAGAACCTAAGATTGATCATGAGTTTCCATCTATCAGATCACATAATTTTACAATTTATAAATCAACCAAAAGTAAGTATTACATGAGAATACTAAAGATTTACTTAACATATTTAATCAGCTGGCTCTCCTAAATATATGTAGAACTTTCTTTCTTTAAGATAAAGAATACACACTCCTTTTTTTTTTTCTCTTTTCTATAAATTCTTTTTTTTTTTAATTTTTTTATTGTTATGTTAATCCCCATACATTACATCATTAGTTTTAGATATAGTGTTCCATGATTCATTGTTTGTGCATAACACCCAGTGCTCCATGCAGAACGTGCCCTCCTCAATACCCATCACCAGGCTAACCCATCCTCCCACCCCCCTCCCCTCTAGAACCCTCAGTTTGTTTTTCAGAGTCCATCGTCTCTCATGGTTCTTCTCCCCCTCCGATTTCCCCCCCTTCATTCTTCCCCTCCTGCTACATTCTTCTTCTTCTTTTTTTCTTTCTTAACATATATTGCATTATTTGTTTCAGAGGTACAGATCTGAGATTCAACAGTCCTGCACAATTCACAGCGCTTACCAGAACACATACCCTCCCCAGTGTCCATCACCCAGTCACCCCATCCCTCCCACCCCCCACTCCAGCAACCCTCAGTTTGTTTCCTGAGATTAAGAATTCCTCATATCAGTGAGGTCATATGATACATGTCTTTCTCTGTTTGACTTATTTCGCTCAGCATAATACCCTCCAGTTCCATCCACGTCGTTGCAAATGGCAAGATCTCATTCCTTTTGATGGCTGCATAATATTCCATTGTATATATATACCAC
>NW_022591412.1:0-6743 GCF_004348235.1 Phoca vitulina
TGTGTGTGTGTGGTGTATGTGGTGTGTGTCTGTGTGTGGTGTGTGGTGTATGGTGTGTGTGGCGTATGTGGTCTGTGTGTGGTGTGTGTGTGTGGGGTGTATGTGGTGTGTGGTGTATGCGGGGTGTGTGTGTGGTGTGTGGTGTATGGTGTGTGTACACTCCCGTGGAGGAGAGGTTCTCATAGTCACACTCTGCTCTAGGAAACACTTCCAAGTCCTGCTGCAGATTCACACCCACACCACTGCCTGGGGTTCCAATTCTCAGCATCTTTACCAGCATTTCATAGTATTTAGCATTTTCATTTTGCCAACCTGAGAAGCTTGAAAGAGTAGCTTATTTTTTAAAAAATTTACATTTTCTCTTGATTAATAGGACCAAACTATTTGAATCATTCACACTCCACAGCATTCTCCAATCCTGGGGGAAATGATTTTGCCAAACATGTACCACTTCAGTTTATTCATCTCTGTATCTTTGCTGTGTTTTAAAATCTTAAAAAAAAAAAAAAAAAAAGCGTATTTTGGGAGACCAAGCTTGACTGTTTCTGCCAGTAGAGGTCATTGTTCCTCAGTGGTTTTCCACCAATGTGGTGCTTTGTTTTGTTTTTCTGGGAAGTGCTTCCTGCCCCCCCCACCCCCCCACTCCACCCTCTCCACCTCCCTCTGGAATATATGGCAATGTTTGGAAATATTTTTGTATTTTCACAATGTGGGTATGCTGCTGGCCCCTAGAGGATAGAGGCCAGGGATTCTGCTAAAACCCTACAATGCAGAGGACAGCACCCAACGAACAACAAAGAATTATCTGGCCCCAAATGTTTACCGTGCCAGGGTAGAGAATTCATGGTGTAGACGAAATCCTAATATATGTACCTTTGCAAGAAAGACAAAGACACTCTGTATGATAATGAAGTTGTTTATTATTATTTTAAAAATAAGAACATCGTTTTCCTCTAGAAACTGGGAAAATAGGGGAGAAGCATGCCTTCCTGCTAAGAGTGTTTCCAGGGAAAAGGCAGGAGGAGTGGGTGGGCAGGAGGAAGGCAGAGGTTTTGAAAGCAACGGTGTTTCTTCAGTGTGGACTCTGCAGGGTCAGGGGAGGTGGGTCTGGGCACTTGGAGGGGCTGCCTGCTGGGGTGGTGAGGGCTGACTGGTGGGGTCAGTCAGTCATGCAGGGGTAGAGCAGGGGTCAGCAGGGTAAAAGAACTGTGGCTGAGTCTCAGGAGGTGGTGGGGGCAGGGCTCTGGCTGAGGATTCAAGGGGGACCCCAGGCTGCAGGAGGGCCCAGGCCCTGGGGAGTGCTGATCATCAGCTCCTCAGCCGAGGCCCGGGGACTCTGCGGTGGCCTGGTGGTGCCCTGGCAGCAGGTCAGGCCCGGGGTGGGCGTCCTCTCCATCACCAGGATCCCAGGAGCAGAGGCCCCTTCTCAGAGGCCCAGGCCTGGGCACAAAGGAAGGGACCACTCCATCTTTCCACACAGGCTTGAAGGCAGATGGCCTGGCCCCTGGGCTCAGCCTCCTTCTCTTGGCGTGGGGGGGCTTCAAACTGGAGAGGTCTGTGGATCCTTCTTTCCTTTCTTGCACGGGCTCCGAGCCCTCAGCCGGGTCTCCTTCGCACAGGAGTCCGGCTGCTCCTGGATGGGTGGACCCCTGCTGAAGCTCCCACTGCGCTCAGCAGGAGTGATTTTGATGGTCACCATGTTCCAGATGTTTAGGAGGTTCTGGGCTTTCCAAAGCTACTGCTTCATGAAACTCTCACGGTTGCTAGAGAAATCCAACCCCAGGAAGGTGTGGAGGGGTGACTTGCCGTGAAAGCGCCTCCAGGCCTTGGGGACTATCGGCCTCTGGACTCTGGGGTGGTCCAGGTGGGGCGGCAGGGTGGAGCGGGGCCGGCGCCGGATCCAGCGCTCCCGGTGGATGGAGATGACTTGGCTCTGAACCGGGCCCAGGGGGCGGTGGGGCGGCCTGGGCTGCAGGGACCGGCACCTCCAAGCGGGGCGTGGCAGCGCGGCCTTGGCTGTGCCCAGGTATCTGCCCACGTATCTGCTCAGGTAGCTGCCCATGTTCGCGGTGCGGCGGGGTCGGGGACTCCCGACGAGGAAACCCGGCTTCCACAAGTGCCCTAAGTGTCTGCGGACGCGGAACTCGCAGGGCTAGAGCGACCGTTGTTACCAAGGCGCGAGGGCGGCACGTGGGGTCTCACGTGTGGAACCCTCTGGACACGGGTCCGGCACGAGCCAGGCCAGGGCCCCGCGGACGTGGCGACTGCCCCGGGCGCCTGCCGCTACTGAGGACAGGGGAACCTCCAGCTCCCACTGCAGGTCCCAGGCGCTTGGCTTCTAGGCAGAGGGGCCACGAGGGCTTCGGCTTTTGTACCTGACACTGAAACAGAGAAAATGTAGGCATTTCGATCAGGTCCTGAAAATTACAGAAAACCGACGGAATGACACTCTCCTTCATTACTGTAAAAATGAACATAATGCACTTGGATGCTCTTTAAAAGGAAGAAGAATCTACGTTTATTAGTAAAGGGGATGTGTGCTTCCGTCTTCCAGAATGGTTGCTAATGTCCCTTTTTGCAATTGTGCTCTTAAGGAAATGGTGAATGCCATTCATGATTTATGTTTTAGCCCTGACAACGTTGAGTTATGTGGACTCTCCTATAATTTTCAGTCTCCTTCCATTCCTAAAATGTGTTTTCTGTGAACGCAAATGCTATTTCTGTTTTTCGTTTCTGCTGGTAATGTCGGGAGTAGAGTGAGTCATGTTTTGCATTAACAGTTGATAACATCTGACTTCCAAAACACTATTTAAAGGCTGCTGGGTAACTGATTATAGTGTTTAGGTTTAAGGTCTGTTTAATTTCTTTGAATCAATCTCTTGGTGAAAATTTCCCTCAAAAGCCCATGCAGAAATGCACCTATTGGGCTGTCCCCAGTGATGGGATGAGAGAGAGAAAGTAGAAGCCAATGATGAGTCCAAGAGCAGGCAACAGATTCCATCCAGATCTGAGAGGTGGACAGCTCAATGGTGAGGATACTCAATATAACTTAATGAAGAAGCACCAGAAGTTTTTTTTTTTTTTATTAGTTTCAGAGGTAGAGTTTAGTGATTCATCAGTTGCACATAACACCCAGTGTTCATTACAACTTATGCCCATCACCCAGTTAGCCCATCCCCCCACCAATCTCCCCTCCAGCAACCTTGTTTGTTTCCTATAAGTTAAAAGTCTCTCATTATTTGTCTCCCTCTCTGATGTCATCTTATTTTATTTTTCCTTCCCTTCCCCTATGAGCCTGTTTTGTTCCTTAAATTCCACATTTGTGAAATCGTAATTGTCTTTCTCTGATTGACTTATTTTTCTTAGCATAATATCCTCTAGTTCCATCCACATCCTTGCCAAGTGGTAAGATTTCATTCTTTTTGATGGCTGAGTAATATTCCATTTTATATACACACACACACACACACACACACACACCACGTCTTCCTTATCCATTCATCTGTTGGACACCCAGGTTCTTTCCATATTTTGGCTATTGTGGACATTGCTCCTATAAACATTGGGGTGCAGGTGCCTCTTCAGATCACTATGAGCACCAGAAGTTTTCTGAAGTCGGAGAGATACCACATGTTTCAGGATGAGGGGGTGTGGTTAACTGGTGGGTGCAGGGCAACGAGACCCCTGACATTCTCCACTCACAGCTAAATTTTTTTTTTTTTGGCCAATTCATTAAGGAATGATCTCCAGGCAGATGATTTTTAAAAGAGAAGTTCCTATGATAGAAATTTCTTCTTAAGACATTTTTCATGGTAGAAAAAACTCTTCATACATACCTAACATCTCTCTTCAGGTGATCACAGCATGAGATTGGACAGTCTCATGCCACTGTGTACTGATTTCTTATAATGTATTTTTCTTTCAAATGTCTACAGAATTTCCCACATCTGCAGCATAACTGAGTGGGTGTTATTCTGGTTTGTAGGTAAAGAATCCTCCAGAACAGTCTTCTGCTGGTGACCTATAGGCAGTAATAAGTAGATCACCCCTATGCTTTTACTGGTAAACCAATGTGTTGATTAATTAAAAGCGATTTCCCATTGACTGGTAAACCAATGTGTTGATTAATTAAAAGCGATTTCCCATTCCCATTCTTTTCACACATTAGGTGGTAGAGGATTTCACGTTTTAGCTGATATTAGAGATTAGCACACATTAGTTGTTGCTCGAGCAGGGGTGAGCTTGCACCAGACATCAGAGACTGTATGGATATAGTTTTGGTTGTCAGTCGTTGGGGGGCTACTGACATCCAGTGGGTAGAGGCCAGGGATGCTGCTAAACATCCTACAATACACAGGACAGCCCCCACAATGTAACTATTGATTTATTTATTGGGACCAGAGAAAATTTATGGAGAATAAACAACTCATGGAAAATTACAACTTAAAAATTGACATCAAAGGTGTCTTTAGGATACCTTTCTATTCAATACCATGGTATGAATTTTATTTCAAATAGTGTTTTGTGTCCCTTAGGAATATCTGACAGTTTCCGTTTTAACATTTTAAGTTCATTCCAAGGTATTTTAGTTTATTAGTTTCCATTGTAGGGTTCTTTCTTCCATTCTATCTTGTGATTTACATATGTCAAAGGAATTGATGTCTATAAATTAGTATGGTACTCCACTAGTGTTTCTCTCATTTCCTTTATCTTTTTTTGTCTAACTTTATTGACTGCTACCAGAATTTAGTCAATTTAAAATTTAATATGCTAATTATAGTGCAGTTAGTAGATATCCTTTCCATACTAGTCATACTCTTTACTTCTGAGCCGAGATTGGTCAGTCTACTTTATCAACTCAGGGAATTCTCATTTCATTTATTCTATTAAAAAATTTTACAAAAATGGGGTGCCTGGGTGGCTCAGTCAGTTAAGCATCTGCCTTCGGCTCAGGTCATGATCCCAGGGGTCCTGGGATCGAGCCCCACGTTGGGCTCTCTGCTCAGGGGGGAACCTGCTTCTCCCTCTCCCTCTGTCTGCCGCTCCCCCTGCTGTGCTCTCTGTCAAATAAATAAATAAAATCTTTAAAAAATACATTATGAATTTTGTCAAATATATTTTAGGAATTTATGAAAATGAAAACATTAGTTTTCCCTTTAGCTTTGCTGATGGGATGAAGCCTATTAATTGTAACTATATCATTCCTAATATTGAACGATCCTTACATTACTAGCAAAAATTCTACATGGACAAATCCTACTAGAAAAAATCCTATGTGATGTATTGGTAGATTCTAGTATTTTATTTAGCTTTCCTTTTTTCTTTTTCTTTTTTTTTTTTTTAATTTTTATTTATTTATTTGACAGAGAGAGTTAGCGAGAGCAGGAACACAAGAAGGGGGAGTGGGAGAGGGAGAAGCAGGCTTCCCGCTGAGCAGGGAGCCCGATGCGGGGCTCGATCCCAGGACCCTGAGATCATGACTTGAGCCGAAGGCAGACGCTTAACCAACTGAGCCACCCACGTGCCCCAGCTTTCCTTTTTTCTAAATATTCTTGAAGATATTACTTTTGGGGCTTAGTGTTTACTTTTTAGGGGGTGGAATATTTTCTAAATATTCTTGAGAGATACTACTTTTGGGACTTAGTGTTTACTTTGGGGGGGTGTTCAATCTTTGGTGGGTTTTGCTTTCACTGTTATCTTGGCTTCATAAAAAAGAACTTAGAAGCTTTTGTTCTTGTAAAAATTTTTTAATCAATAAAATTCCAAAACAAACAAGTAAAAGCAATTATTACAGTTTAGTTCATTTATGAATTAAACAACATTTTGTGTGTTGACATAGTAACCACCACTTAAACTTTCGTTTCTAATTGAAAAACAAATACCAAGTCAAAACTTCTGACTTAGAATAAAATTTCTCTATAGACATTGTTAGGCTCTGTCTTTACCTTGAAATTCCACAGTAAGTTTCTCTTAAGAAAATTAAGGATTTTTGCATAAATACAGAGAACTCTGTATGATAGTTGCCAAAGGGGAGGGGAATGGGGGGGATGAGAAAAATGGGTGAAGGAGAGTGGGAGGTACAGGCTTCCAGGACTGAAATTAGTAAGTCACGGGGATGAAAGGTAAAAAGCACAGGGAAAAACAGTCAATGGGATTGTAACAGACTTGTATGGTAACAGATGGGAGCTACACTTGGGGTGAGCACAGCATAACATATGCGGTTGTCAAATCACCATGTTGCACACCTGAAACTAATGTAACATTGTGTGTCAACTGTACTTCAATAATAAATAAATATCAAACCAGTTTGAACACATCCACTTCCAGCCTTCATTTTTTTCCATTTAAAGATCCTAATTTTTATAGCGATTCTACACAATGCATATAATAACATATAAAATACATGTTACTGTCAAAAATGAAAGCTAAAAGCTTATGTTCTTCTATGTTTTAACTCCTATCTCTGGTTAACTTGACATATCTCCAAATTCATGTCCAAACTGAGATAAGATGTTAGCACATCTTAATAAAAATGTGTAAGCATTATGAGATACTAAAAACTGATGCCAAAGTTGGAGCCTAGCCTTGTTTTAAATGGGCAGGCTAGCATTTCCTCAGACAGAAATGTGGAAAGAACATACCTGATCATGATCAACCTCTATGGGCTGCTTCTTAATGATCCAGGCAACGGACTTGGAGAGTGGCGGGGTAGTCAGGGACCCTGAGTAGGTCCAGTAATCTGG
>NW_022591413.1:0-6741 GCF_004348235.1 Phoca vitulina
TGGCGAGGGCTGGCGGCGGCGGCGGCGGCGGGGCGTACGGCGGCGCGGGCGCGGGCGCGGGCGGCGGCGGGGCGGGCGCCGAGCCGGACCGTGGGGGGGCGCCCGGCTTCCTCACGCTGCACAACGCCTTCCCCAAGGAGGCGGGCGGTGGCGTCACGGTCACGGTCACCGGGCCGCCCGCCGCGCCCGCCCCGCCCGCGCCCGCCGCGCCCGCCCCCGGGACCCTGGCCAAAGAGGCCGCCGCCTCCAACACCAACACGCTCAACAGGAAAACCACGCCGGTGTAGGGGCGCGCGCCGGGGGGCGCCGAGGGGGCGTGTCCGGGGCGCGTGCGCGGGCGCGCGTGCAACGAGGCTGCCGGGGGGCGGGGGCGCCCCTCCCACCCCGCGAGCGCGCTGGAGACTGCTTGGCCTTCCCCCGCGCCCCGCGCTCCGATCGGGGACCCCCCCGAGGGAGGGGGCCGTTGGGAGGGGGCGTCGTGTTTTATTTTTTTTGTGGGATGGGGGGAGGGGGGAGGGCCGTGGAGTTTTTTTGCAGTTTTGAGATGTTTTCTTTTTAATGTTTTGCTGTGTGCATGTGGGGGCGGGGCGGGGGGGAGGGAGGGACTCCCAGCCCAGCCCAACTCCTGGAGAGGGGCCCATAACACACGAATATATAGTTATACCTACAAACTATATATATGCCCTATGTAAAGAGGCAGAAAGGTAAAGAGAAGGCTTGCAGAAAGGCAAAGTAACAAGGAATGGACGTGGGCATTCATTCACTTTCTCATTCATTATTCCACAAGGGTTTATTGAGTGCCTGTTGTGTACCAGGAAGGTACTGGGGAGGGAACATAACGGGCACAGAGAGTGACTCGTTCATTCATTATCCGAAATTTATTTGTATACTTAAGCACCAGGCATTGTGCTGGATGCTGAGCCCACAGAAGGAAGGAAGACAGACGGGGTTCCCCAACGTCATCATTGAGTTTGCATCTTGTGCAAGAGACAGACAGTAATCAAAGAACTGTATATACAAACAGTAAGTTACAGTTAGAACACAGGAGAAATCTGAAATGCTCTGTTAGGGAGGTGTAACCCAGTTTAAAAGGAAAGAATATTTTAGCTGACATTGAAAGGATGACAAGACACCAGCCGGTGAAGCTGGGGGAAGTGTCTCAGCCAGGGAGCAGCATATGCAAAGGCCCTGGGGCAGGAAGAGCTTCCAGGGAGGGCTAAGGTATAGTGAGCCAGGTGCAGATGGGACAAGACAAAGCTGGAGATGTAGACAGAGCCAGACTGCCCAGGGACTTGTAGGTCAGGTCAGGAGTTTGGATTTCATTCTGAGGGCAGCAGGAAGCCATGGAATGGCTTTAAGCAGGAGCATAATGTGAATAGGGCACAAAAGGGAGGCAGGAAATCAAAGAGGAGAGTGAGGCAGAGGCAGGCTGAAATTCAGCATCAAACACAGGCAGTGGCCCTTGAAACTCACATTCCTGGGAGGAAGCAAGTAATCACACAAAATCCTAAAGCACAGGCAGGGTGTCTGGTGTGCAAGAGAAGCTTTGTGGGACTTAGACGTTTGTGTTTCATTCATTCATTCATTCAGCCATTCACTCGTTGGCATTTCTTTGCCTCTGCTAACATACCAGGCAGTGTGTTATAGGATCAGGATCCCCCGAAATGAAACAGACCCCAGCCCTGCTGTCGAGGAGGAGTCGCCAAAAACTGTAATCCAAGGAGGGCGATTGGTGTGACAGGGACCATGATGGGCACCTTGAACAGAGAACACAGTGACCGAGCTCCAGCAGTGGGCTGTACTCAGGGAAACTTCCTGGAGAACCTAATGCCCAGCCTAAGTTTAAAAAGGATGCGTAGGAACCTGTCAAGCGATGAAGGGAGTGACTCAGGCAAAGGCCGCGGGGAGTGACATAGCGTGCTGTCTCTGGGACAGGGTTCAAAGTTCTGGGACGCTGGAGGACAGGGTTGGGGTGGGAGGTCAGGTCAGAGAAGCAGCTAGATAGCCAGAGTTGAAAGGTGCTGGAGTTCCAGGAGGAGGAGTTTGGGCTTTCTTCTGAGGGTCGTGAGGAGAGACGGGAGAGTTTTGAGCAGCAGAAGTCCAGGACCAGATGTGAGTGTTAGAAGGAACCACTGGGGGGCAGTGGTGAACAGGAGGCTGATGCTGTGGGATAGAGAAGAGGGTGTCAGGTGAGCTGAGCAAGGGCTGTGGGGGTGGAGGGGGATGGATTCGAAGGCCACTGAGCATGCAGAAGGGACGTTGCTTAGTGCATGTCCCTTCATCTGCTCAGTAGATATTGCCTGTGTGCCTGATGTGCTGGGGTTTGGAGATGCTCCAGACCCTGCCCTGCCCTCTAGGGCTCCCAGCCTGGTGGGAAGACAGCCTCGGACACAGATGGCGAGGAAGTGGTTATTGGTGGTGCCCAGGGGCTTCGGCAGCCTCTGTCCTGATGATATGAGGCAGCAGAAGGAGGGATGGAATCAGACTGGGAGTTGGGAGTTCCCCTCAGGGGCCCTTGGGTGGACTAGAAAAAGGGAGAGCCTGGAGGGCAGGGGACCAGGGAGGAATTCCCTGGAGGCAGTTTCAGGGAGAGTGGATAGAAAATGTGGGGGAAGGATTACAAAACAGGAGCACCAGGGTGTAGGGAAGCTAAATGGAGAGACAGGACAGGGAGAGGCAGAGTCAGAAGAGACAAGTTGGGGAGGACGGGGGATTCTTTGGTGGAGGAGGGGGTAGAACTGGTTGGGGGAAGTGGATTCTAGAGTCCAAAGGCCCCGTATAGAGCAAGAAAGAGGGGGGATGGGGAGGAGTGGAGAGATGGGGGAGGGGGTAAGGATGAGGATGTAAGAGAGTGAGTGAGGGTGAGTCACAGAGACAGGGAAAGTTGAAGACACTGAGGGTGACCCAGAGGGGACAGGAAGAGGGGCAGAGTGCACAGGTCGGAGGAGGGATGTCTCAGAGACGCACAAAACTACACAGAGACGGAGAGGTGGAACCACAGAGAAAGATCCAGAGATCTGCCCAGAAGCAAGCGTGGAGACTCGAAAGCAAGCACAGCAGACAGGATAGGAATGACCCACTTCTTTTGTGTTCAGGATTAGTATGCAAGAAGTATTGAGTGCCAACCCGTTCTGGACCCAGGCTAGGCCCAAGGACTGTGGTGGGCGGACGGTCAAGGTCCTGCTCTCCTGGATCCCCAGGAGAGACAAACAAACACTGCAGTTACTGAGAAGTGCTTTAACCCTAAGCAGGATGTGGTGACGTGATAGTGACAGGACACAGTGGACCTCAGACGAGGGGCCCCGAGGAGACCTCGCTGCAGTGTTGACATCTGAACAGATACGGGACTCGTCACGAGGACAGGGGACAGGACAAGCATTCAGGCCACCCGAGGCAGCCCAGAAGCTCCGGGAGTCACAGGTTTGGGAGGAGGCCCCGTGGCAGGCAGATTAATAGGGGTGAGCAACATCGGGGCAAGGTCAGAGCGTAGGCTGGGTGCCCGTCCTGCAGTCCGGGGAAGAGATTTGCATTTTTCTGCACTTCCCGTGAAACCTTTGGAGGTTTCAGCACAGGCATGACATATTTTTTATTTCTGACAACAAAATAACAGAACTGCACGGTTGTGCTGAGACTAGATGAGGAGTGGAGAGTGGAGACGAAGAGCTAGGGGCTGCTGTCCTTGTCCGGTCGAGCCCGACAGTGGCCTGGACCAGAGTGGAGTCAGTGAGGATGGAGAGAAATGCAGGACCGGGTCTGGGGGTTTGGAGGCAGAGCCTAGAGCAGTGGTGAGCGGAGCGTAGGCAGCAGGACGCAGGGTGAGACGCCAGAGGGACACACAGAGGAGCTCTTAATCGGGCTTGTGCAGCACCGAGTGGTGGTGTGTTGCCTGGAAGGGGCTCCCAGAACAAGGAATTGGGATTTGGGTGGGAGGGACCAAGCGTCCTCCTTCAGACATGTCAAATTGGAGATGCCTGCCAGAAACCCAAGTCAGGGTATCTGGTAACCCGTTGGATATGTGAGCTTCGGAGAGAAGTGGCTGGAAATACAAGTTTTTGGAAACGTCAGCATATAGGAGACATTGAAAGTCACAGGGCTGGACGGGGTGACCCAGAGGGAGGATGCCGACAGAGAAGTGACCTTGGCTAGAGCCTCAGGGACATCTGTGTCGGGGGAGAAGAGGATGTAGCAAAGGGGGCCACAGGGGGTGACCACAGGGTAGGCAGAGGCCAGGAGGAAGTGGCCAGCAGGGCTGAGAACTGCAGAGAGAGCCCAAGAGCCAGAGGACACGGGTCATTTCAGGGCAATGGTAGAGACCAGAGCCCTGCTTGTGTGGAAGGAGAAAGAAAAGGGGCAAGCCATCTTTTTAGCATGAAAATAACAAGAGCTTTCATACCAAAGTCCATACTCTTTCTGGGAAAAGAGAGCAAGGGGAGGGAAGACAGAACCACGCACTCTGAAGTAACTTAGCGCAGGTGAGATGCAAAACCGGTGGGCGACCTGGGCCAGGAGGCGAAGATGGAGTCAGAGGACAGGCAGGTGCTGCAGGGGCCGTGTCTGCTCAGAATGCTCTGGTTCCCCTCTGGGTCCTGTCAGGGCTGGGGAAGGAGAGAACAGGTGTCACTCATTTAAGAAGGAGTCCCAGGCCTTCCAGGAGCCTGGCTGCACAATCTCACAGCTGCTGGTAGCGAGGCCGGTTAGAACGCAGAGGGAGTCGTGCCCTGATGGGGGCACCTTCCCCTTGCTTGGGAGGACATGTCTGTGTGTCACATCTCACTTCATCCATCCGTCCATCCTTCTAAGTCACCATCTCCCAAGGCCTCCTGTGTGCCCAGTCCAGGGACAAAGATGAGTTCCTCCTGTACCCCGGCCCTGCCCCAGGCTGCTGGGACAGCTGGACACACAGAGTCACATTCCAGAGCAACTCGTGTTCCAAGGCAAGCCAAGCCGCACAGGGCGCTGTGCGCGTCCACAGCAGGGTGGACAGACAGGGCCAGGGCGCTCCAGGGCAGCCAACCACGGACAAGGAGGTGGTGCAAGGTGGGTCCCACCTGGCCCGTCTGCACAGGGCTGAGGGAGGGGGTGAAGGGGTGAAGATCAGGCCCTGCTGCCATTCCACATGGCCGTCCCTGTCCCTGCCCCTGGGGGAGCTGAAACTGCATGGAAGGTCCCCTGGGGGCGCCCGTCTAATAAACTCGATGACGAGGACTGTGGCTCTGGTTCCAGTACTCCTGACACCCAGCCGCTCCCTGAGGCCTGCCCCTGCGCCCCTGGGGAGCTGAAGACACCAGCACCAGACGAGCGCTCGCATCCGCCAAGACCCAGGGGTCTGGGCTCAGTCTTCTGTCCCGGGGGTTCAGGCTCCCAGGCCCTCCTCCCTCAGACACAGGGGTTCAGGGTCCCAGCCCCCTCCTCCCTCAGGCCCAGGAGTCCAGGCCCCCAGCCCCCTCCTCCCTCAGAGCCAGGAGTCCAGACCCCAGCCCCTCCTCCCTCAGATTCAGGAGTCCAGGCCCCCAGCCCCTCCTGCTTCAGACCCAGGAGTCCAGGACCCCCAGCCCCCTCCTCCCTCAGACACAGGAGTCCAGACCCCAGCCCCTCCTCCCTCAGACTCAGGAGTCCAGGCCCCCAGCCCCTCCTGCTTCAGACCCAGGAGTCCAGGCCCCCAGCTCCTCCTCCCTCAGACACAGGAGCCCAGGACCCCCAGCCCCTCCTCCCTCAGACACAGGGGTTCAGCCTCTCAGCCCCACCTCCCTCAGACCCAGGAGTCCAGGCCCCCAGCCCTTCCTCCCTCAGACCCAGGAGTCCAGGCCCCCAGGCCCCTCTTCCCTCAGACCCAGGAGCCTGAACCCCCGGGAGGGTCCCTCCTCCCTCAGACCAGGGGTTCAGGCTCCCAGCCCCTCCTCCCTCAGACACAGGGGTTCAGGCCCCAGCCCCCTCCTCCCTCAGACCCAGGAGTCCAGGCCCCCAGCCCCCTCCTCCCTCAGACCCAGGAGTCCAGACCCCCCAGCCCCTCCTCCCTCAGACCCAGGAGTCCAGACCCCCAGCTCCTCCTCCCTCAGACCCAGGAGTTCCGACTCCCACCCCCTCCTCCTGGATGTCTAGGACCCTCACTCCGGACCTTGGTCTGGAACTTTTTCTTGCGGTCTGGCAGCAGGTATATCTTGACGTAGGGGTCTGAGAAGCCGTTGGAGTCCTTCGCTGGGAGGTCCAAGGCCTGCAGGATCCGCACCACCAGCTGGTCTGAGCCATAGAGGTACCGCAGGGCGAAACTGATGCGGCCACAGGGCGCCCCCAAGCCGGCCTCTCCAGAGCCCGGGGCCCCACCGCCGCGCCGGCCGCCTGGTCCAGTCCCCTGGTACAGCTCCGGCTTGATCTGCCCAATGAGTTTGGCTTTTTCCTCCCCGCCCGGCAAGGGTAAGGGTAGGGCAGGCGGCCGCTCGTCACTGCCAGGGTCCGGCTGGGGGGTCAGGGTCTGCTGGGTGAGGGGCCGGGGTAGGGCTGGGTACCTGTGGGGAGTGGGGAAGACCAAGGTGGGGTCACTGGCTGGGGTCTTTGACAGCATCTGAAGACCTGAGAGACTCCTCCCTGCCTCTTTCCCAAGGGTCACAGCCAAATGGCCACAGATCTGCACTTTTGCTCACTATGACCTTGAGCAAGGCACTTGCACTCTCTGAGCCTCAGTTTCTCCACCTGTATTGGGGGGGTATCCCCATCTCTAAGCTAGCTCCAACTAGGACCTGCTTA
>NW_022591414.1:0-6734 GCF_004348235.1 Phoca vitulina
CATTCCTTTTGATGGCTGCATAATATTCCATTGTATATATATACCACATCTTCTTTATCCATTCATCTGTCGATGGACATCTTGGCTCTTTCCACAGTTTGGCTATTGTGGACATTGCTGCTATAAACATCGGGGTGCACGTACCCTTTCGGGTCCCTACTTTTGTATCTTTGGGGTAAATACCCAGGTGCACTCATCTCTTCCTATGTGCACCTCCTGCCCACGCTCTGTGCCCTTGGGAAGCTGGGAGGGAAGGAGGTCTGGGAGGTAGGGGGCTGCGCACAGGCTGGTCTGACTTCCTCCGTCCTTCCTGCTGTTTCCAGCCTGAGTGAAAAGCCAAGGCAGGCGGCTGGGTAAGGAGGGATAGGCAGGTTTCCTTGTCCAAGTCTCTCGCTGCATTCGAAGCCAAGTTCTGGTTCAAATGGAAAGCGTGGCTTCTCAGGGCTGCTAGTCATCAGTGTTGTAATACGCTTGCTCTTCACTCCCTTCGAGCCTTGCTGACTCGCACGCCCTGTGGGCCCACCTGGACTTGTGTGTTCACGGGCCCTGGGAGCATGTTTGCTGACGGGCAGCAAGGAAGGCGGGCACGCGTGTGGCAGGGATTTCCTCTGCCCACGTGTTGACTCCACGGTCCCATCAGACTTCATTTACAAAACACAGGTCCGGTGGCGCAGTCAGTTGAGCATCTGATTGATTTCGGCTCAGGTCGTGATCTCAGGGTCATGAGATCAAGCCCCGTGTCAGGCTCCATGCTCAGCGTGGACTCTGCTTCTCTCTCCCCCCTCCCTCCCTCTCGGCCCCTCCCCACTCCTCTCCCTCTCTTAAAAAAATTAAAATAACAAAATTAAAAAAGAAAACACAGGTTCAAAAAGAAAATTATCAGGAATTTCAAGATGGCAACCAAGCTCAGGGCCTTCCTGAGCACAGGGCCCTGCATGACGGCGCAGCTCCTAGCCGGCCAGGCCAGCACAGTTCCATGCGTCACGTCGTGAGGCGCTGGGCAGCGGCCACCTCCACCTGGGAACCGACCTCCTAGGATCAAACGGGCCCCAGACAAATTCTGGCTCTCTTTTTCTAAATTCTTCATAACTACATGAACCACCGTTGGCTTTATAACTGGGTTAGTCCTGGGGTTAGAAGGCACTTGCCCACGCGAGCCCAGGGCTGAGAGCAGCCTGGTGACACAGCTACCGCGTAAGTGGAAAGGTCAGAGGCCGGAGGTCAGGGTGGGGGGCTCGTGAACTCCCTAACTGCCTTTTGTTCAGCCTCTTCTCTGTGCGGACGGCACAGACTTTGCAAACATCTGATCCAGTCCTGACCACTAGGCTGCAACGATAAGTAACACCTGCTTTATAAATGAGGAAATTGGGGCTCAAACTCTTGAGATTCGGCTTCGTGTCTGCCCAACGCGAGCACCCACAGGCCTCCCACACAGCAGGCTTCCTCCCTGGCCAGCCACCGGAGTTTGAACAGACGAGACAGATGGGGTGTGGAGACGGCTAAGCTGGGAAAGAAACAAGCAGAGAAGAGGGTCTCTGTGTGAAGGGTTTAGGTGGGGCTCACCTTGGCACACCCCCAAGGTGGGGGGGATTTGCTTGGCAAATCTCATGATGGCTGCCTGCCTCCATTAGCTTTTCTAACTATAACCAGGCAAATTAGGTAATTAAGGAGAAATAAAAATCCATGTAAACAGACTAATAGAGGGCATTCGGAGGTTGAATTAGTGAGAGATTCGGACATGACTGGAGGACCAGCCACAAGCTGGAAGAATGGGGACGATAGTTCCCCAGAGCCCCGTGCAAGGCGGCCGAGACCCTGCATAGAGAAGGGGCAGCATTCAAGGACGACGCTGAGGGCCAGCCTGACCTGACCTAATATCCCCTCTGGACGTGGTCAGAATGATAGTAGCAAGGGTGCAAGTGACCCAAGGGCATGGGAGGTTCGCCCCCAAACCCCAGAAAGTCTGATGGCAGATGGCAGACATGTCCTTTCTCCATTATTTCTGGCTCTTGCTCTCGTTTATCAGACTCAAGTTGCTGTAGGCACTACCCTAAAGGAAACGGTGAAATCCTCCAGGAGACTCTTAAATCTTGTTATCCTAGCCAAGAACACTCAAACCTCAAAACATCCATTCGCCAAACACTGACGCTGACACAGGGATGAGCCTCAGAAACATATAGTGAGTGAAAGCAGCCAGATCCAGGAGAGCACCTATCACACGAATCCCTGTGTATGGTCAGAAAGACAAACCTACAGAGAAAGAAAATAAATTAGTAATCTGCTGCCTGGGGTTGTGGGTGAGAATGGAAAGTGCAAATGGGTGCCCAGTTTCTATTTGGGGTAGTGGAAATTTTTACAACTTAGGTGGTGGTGATAAGACAAGAGAATTTTTTCATTGAAAATTACACTTCACTGGAGTGTATTCAATATATACATATTGGCCCAGTGATTTTTCATAAGTGTTCATTCCCACACATGAGGGCAGTTAGGTAGAATCACTGAGGTGTAGAAAGCTGGAGAGAGCAGGAGGCTTGGGCACGAGCTGGCTGGGTTTTGAATTTGCCGAGGATGAAGTTTTCGCACCAGCCCCAGGGCATGGGTGTTGTTGTCCCTGTCTGTAAAGACAAAGCAACTTGGGATCAAGTTTAATAATCTGTTTAAGGCCATGCAGCTGGTAAGAGGCAGAGCCTCGAGTCTCTCCGGGGACAGGGCCTGTTCCCCGCGCTCTGTCTGTCCCAACAGAACACTGTCTGTTAGAGTTTCCCTCAGGAAAATGACCTCAAGGTACCATTTAAGAAATTAAACTCTCCTTTCATCCAGATTTGTTTACGCTGCGAAGATTTCTTCCTCACCTGTGTGCCCTCCCTTCCCACTACGTTCCATGAGACCTTTCCACAAGCCCTCCCTTCCCACTACGTTCCATGAGACCTTTCCCTGTGGTTTCCTCGACGACGGAGGACCGCCTGGGAGGTGCCGCCCCTTTCCCAGATGGACTCACAGAGCCCTAAAAGGATTGGATGGGGCTAATCCCCCCTTCCTACTAATCTGTCTCTCCGGTCCTCCACAAGCATTTGCTTTGATCCGTAGAGACCTAGTGCGATGGTACGCATACATATAAATAGTCCAGTGTGTATTTATAAATGCAGAACACAGGGTTTCAGGGTTTCCATTTCCTGCCACCAGGGACTCAGAATAGGCCCTTAATTGCTCTTGAGAGTCATTTAACCATAGAAACTGCTGCTTTAGCCGTGTTGTATCTAGATCCCTGCTCAAATGTCAATGGCCACTGACTCTCTTCACTGGATTTGCTTGGCTCCCGCTCAGACAGATGTGGGTTTCAGTCCTGGCTCTACCACTTACTGGCTGCGAGCTCTGGGTTCACAAGGTCCTTGAAGTTAAGGTACCTAATGTCTTTGAGCCTCAGTTTTCCCCATCTGTAAAATTAGGGTAGTAATGCCTGCCTGATAGAACATTGCCTGTCTTACCCCGTTCCACATGCTTCAGCTTTGATGCACAGATTAAAGCAGGGAAGAGAGACAAAGGGCCTGGTGTGACCCTGTATTACAGTAAGCGTCCACCATAGGGGAACTCTTAGGATAAGGATCTCGTTCAGTTCAGAATAAAAGCTTATCTACCACATTTTACTTTCTGAAACCAACCACAAATGACAAAAAGAATGAAAAATTCTATCTTCGATGAAACTGTTGGAACAGTCTGCATTCTCCCTCACAAATTAGGAAGAACGGCTTTTAACCCCAGTGACATTCAAATTTAAAACCACACCAAGGGAAGAAAGAAGGTGACCGTGACCCTACACATACCTCTAGGAAGACCTCCAGCTCCTCCAAAAGTTGGTGGCAAAACCCCCAAGGTCCAAAGCTTCCGTACGTGACCCCTTACCCAAAAGGCAAGATCTGGGGAGTCTGGGGGCTGGGAGACTGGACAGTAGGGCCGAACAAAGCACCACACAGACGCAGGCGGGGATGGTGGGTGGTATTCGTTCTGCAGGGGCAAATGCCATCAGCTGGGGAGAGGTACGGGCCAACCCCATCACACAGGAATGCCGTGAAATACTTCAAGCCCGGACGAACCCTTTCTGCCCCCAAGACAGGGGCCGTGGCAGAGACGGTGAGGAAATGCCCTGAAGTGACATGAAGAGGCGGGAGCAGTCTGCTGCCCGGCTCACATCCCTGATCTTCCCCACAGCCTGAACCTCATTCAGAGAGAAGCTGCCCTACAGTGTAACTGGCATGGGGGTCACCTTATGGACAAGAGTAATTCTGAAAAAGAGCATGGCCCGAAGTAGAGCCATACCACTAAGTCAAAGGGGGGAAATCAGATACTGTCTTCTGCACGATATCAAAGGAATTCTTTTAAAATTTCTCTTTTTTATGTAAAAGATATTTTGGGAATGAGAAACAAAAAACAGAAACAAGGTTGGAGGTAAATGAATAACGTTTGAAAATGGAAGAGGGAAATCAGCCATATTTAAATCAGAAAACAGAAAAAGAATCAACACTGCTACAATGTACCGAGTGATGAAAGACAGGTTTGAGAAAAGTAAGCAAACTAAAATCGGAAAGAATCAGAAGGTTAAAATTATTACGGGAAAATAACTGATATAATTGACAGATGGAAGAGCCAACATACCCATTCATGGCACGCTGAGCGAAGCCAACAGAATAAACGAAAATGGAAAATATCTAAAGATGTCATAGAAGAGAACAAGCGGAACACCGGAACAGGATTGCCAATGAGACATATTCTGCTGAAGGGAAGAGTCCAGCAGGGCAAACAGGAAGGAGTCGCGTGGCGGGAATCCAGCGGGGAGGCAGTGTTCCAACCCACACCACAAGAGGATGGGCCGAATCTGCAAGAGAAACATGTTCAACCCAAGAATTTTAAACCCGGATATCTTAAGAATAAAGAGAAAGACAGATTCTTTCTAACATGTCTAACATGCGAGAGCGCAGGGACCGTAGCACAGTGAACCCTGAGGACAAAATACAGCCTAGACTTGGGTGCCTGGGTGGCTCAGTTGTTAAGCGTCTGCCTTCGGCTCAGGTCATGATCCCAGGGTCCTGGGATCGAGTCCCACATCGGGCTCCCTGCTTGGCGGGAAGCCTGCTTCTCCCTCTCCCACTCCCCCTGCTTGTGTTCCCTCTCTCGCTATCTCTCTCTCTGTCAAATAAATAAATAAAATCTTAAAAAAAAAAAAATACAGCCTAGACTTGGGGTGAGTCTTCGACCCACGTGAACATGGCACCAATGCCATGCAATTGTGAAAATTATGGTGGTAGCACTCGGCACAAATGCTGTAACTTTGGAAAATGTGGAAATTATATTATTACTAACCAGGAGGTGAAAGAGAGGAAAACATGGGTAGAGGTACAGAGCGCTGATTTCTTTCTTTTTTTCTCAGGAAATAAATAGAGTCCAATTAAGAAAAAGAGTTTTAAGAACACTAAAGTCGTAGAGTTAAACCACTAAGAGAACTAAAGAGAAGCTATAACCTCTTTGAAGTACGAGCAACATAATACAATCTTAAAAGAAAATACAAACCAGGGACTGGAAAGAAAATAAAACAACTAGAAGAGAAAGTTTGATAACACAAAATTAAATGACAGAATGAAGACCAACATAGTTGTCATACGAATATATATGTGATAAATAAATGTTATAAAAGCAATAGACACATTTGGGATCTAAAAATAAAATGCATATACTATATGCAAGAAATAATTCTAAAACAAAGTGACCTAAAAGGTAAAGTAAATTAATGCTAAAAGCATACCCAAGAGACACACAAAGAGGAAGAGGAATCCTGCAATTAATACAAAACAAATCTAATTCAAGCTAAAAAGAAAAAAATTTTAAATTATACCAAAAGAAGGGTACTATATAATGATATAGAACCTAAGATTGATCATGAGTTTCCATCTATCAGATCACATAATTTTACAATTTATAAATCAACCAAAAGTAAGTATTACATGAGAATACTAAAGATTTACTTAACATATTTAATCAGCTGGCTCTCCTAAATATATGTAGAACTTTCTTTCTTTAAGATAAAGAATACACACTCCTTTTTTTTTTTCTCTTTTCTATAAATTCTTTTTTTTTTTAATTTTTTTATTGTTATGTTAATCCCCATACATTACATCATTAGTTTTAGATATAGTGTTCCATGATTCATTGTTTGTGCATAACACCCAGTGCTCCATGCAGAACGTGCCCTCCTCAATACCCATCACCAGGCTAACCCATCCTCCCACCCCCCTCCCCTCTAGAACCCTCAGTTTGTTTTTCAGAGTCCATCGTCTCTCATGGTTCTTCTCCCCCTCCGATTTCCCCCCCTTCATTCTTCCCCTCCTGCTACATTCTTCTTCTTCTTTTTTTCTTTCTTAACATATATTGCATTATTTGTTTCAGAGGTACAGATCTGAGATTCAACAGTCCTGCACAATTCACAGCGCTTACCAGAACACATACCCTCCCCAGTGTCCATCACCCAGTCACCCCATCCCTCCCACCCCCCACTCCAGCAACCCTCAGTTTGTTTCCTGAGATTAAGAATTCCTCATATCAGTGAGGTCATATGATACATGTCTTTCTCTGTTTGACTTATTTCGCTCAGCATAATACCCTCCAGTTCCATCCACGTCGTTGCAAATGGCAAGATCTCATTCCTTTTGATGGCTGCATAATATTCCATTGTATATATATACCAC
>NW_022591415.1:0-6732 GCF_004348235.1 Phoca vitulina
TCCCTCTGACCCTTCCCATCTCATGCTCTCTGTCTCCCATTCTCTCTCTCAGATAAATAAAATAAAATCTTTAAAAAAAAAAAAAAGTTAACTCTTCTTCATTAGGGGAGGACAGCTTTGCCAGGTAAGATATTCTTAGTTGGCTTTTTTTTTTTCCTTTCAGCACTTTGAATATATTATCCCACTGTCTCCTGGCCTGCAAGTTTTCTGCTGAGAGATCGACTGGTAGCCTTTTGGGGTTCATTGTATGTGAAGAGTTTATTTTCTCTTGATGCTTTCAAAATTCTCTTTGTCTTTGATTTTTGACTGTTTTATTATAATGTGTCCTGGTGAAGTCCCCTTTCGATTCAATTTGGGGAGCTATGAGCTTCATACTTGCATGTACATATCTCTTCCTAGATGTAAGGTGTTTTCAGCCTTTTTTTCATTAATTATGCTTTCTACCCCTTTCCCTTTCCCTTTCCCTTCTACTTCTTGGAGTCCCATAATGTGTTTTGTTGAATAGTGTCTCATAAATCTCATAGATTTTCTTCATTCTTTTTTTTTTAAATTTTTTTATTGTTATGTTAATCCCCATACATTACATCATTAGTTTTAGATATAGTGTTCCATGATTCATTGTTTGTGCATAACACCCGGTGCTCCATGCAGAACGTGCCCTCCTCAATACCCATCACCAGGCTAACCCATCCTCCCACCCCCCTCCCCTCTAGAACCCTCAGTTTGTTTTTCAGAGTCCATCGTCTCTCATGGTTCTTCTCCCCCTCCGATTTCTCCCCCTTCATTCTTCCCCTCCTGCTACATTCTTCTTCTTCTTTTTTTCTTTCTTAACATATATTGCATTATTTGTTTCAGAGGTACAGATCTGAGATTCAACAGTCTTGCACAATTCACAGCGCTTACCAGAACACATACCCTCCCCAGTGTCCATCACCCAGTCACCCCATCCCTCCCACCCCACCCCCCACTCCAGCAACCCTCAGTTTGTTTCCTGAGATTAAGAATTCCTCATATCAGTGAGGTCATATGATACATGTCTTTCTCTGTTTGACTTATTTCGCTCAGCATAATACCCTCCAGTTCCATCCACGTCGTTGCAAATGGCAAGATCTCATTCCTTTTGATGGCTGCATAATATTCCATTGTATATATATACCACATCTTCTTTATCCATTCATCTGTTGATGGACATCTTGGCTCTTTCCACAGTTTGGCTATTGTGGACATTGCTGCTATAAACATCGGGGTGCACGTAGCCTTTCGGGTCCCTACTTTTGTATCTGGGGTAAATACCCAGGAGTGCAATTGCTGGATCATATGGTAGCTCTATTTTCAACTTTTTGAGGAACCTCCATACTGTTTTCCAGAGTGGCTGCACCAGCTTGCATTCCCACCAACAGTGTAGGAGGGTTCCCCTTTCTCTGCATCCCTGCCAACATCTGTCATTTCCTGACTTGTTAATTTTAGCCATTCTGACTGGTGTGAGGTGGTATCTCATTGAGGTTTTGATTTGGATTTCCCTGATGCCGAGCGATATTGAACACTTTTTCATGTGTCTGTTGGCCGTTTGGATGTCTTCTTTGGAAAAATGTCTGTTCATGTCTTCTGCCCATTTCTTGATTGGATTCTTTGTTCTTTTGGTGTTGAGTTTGATGAGTTCTTTATAGATTTTGGATACTAGCCCTTTATCTGATATGTCATTTGCAAATATCTTCTCCCATTCTGTCAGTTGTCTTTTGGTTTTGTTGACTGTTTCCTTTGCTTTGCAAAAGCTTTTTATCTTGATGAAGTCCCAATAGTTCATTTTTGCCCTTGCTTCCCTTGCCTTTGGCGATGTTTCTAGGAAGAAGTTGCTGTGGCTGAGGTCGAAGAGGTTGCTGCCTGTGTTCTCCTTTAGGATTTTGATGGACTCCTGTCTCACATTGAGGTCTTTCAACCATTTTGAGTCTATTTTTGTGTGTGGTGTAAGGAAATGGTCCAGTTTCATTCTTCTGCATGTGGCTGTCCAATTTTCCCAACACCATTTTTTGAAGAGACTGTCTTTTTTCCATTGGACATTCTTTCCTGCTTTGTCAAAGATTAGTTGACCATATAGTTGAGGGTCCATTTCTGGGCTCTCTATTCTGTTCCATTGATCTGTGTGTCTGTTTTTGTGCCAGTACCATACTGTCTTGATGATGACAGCTTTGTAGTAGAGCTGGAAGTCCGGAATTGTGATGCCACCAGCTTTGCTTTTCTTTTTCAACATTCCTCTGGCTATGCGGGGTCTTTTCTGGTTCCATACAAATTTTAGGATTATTTGTTCCATTTCTTTGAAAAAAGTGCATGGTATTTTGACGGGGATTGCATTGAATGTGTAGATTGCTCTAGGTAGCATTGACATTTCACAATATTTGTTCTTCCAATCCATGGGCATGGAACGTTTTTCCATTTCTTTGTGTCTTCCTCAATTTCTTTCATGAGTATTTTATAGTTACAGATCCTTTGCCTCTTTGGTTAGATTTATTCCTAGGTATCTTATGGTTTTGGGTGCAACTGTAAATGGAATCGACTCCTTAATTTCTCTTTCTTCTGTCTTGTTGTTGGTGTATAGGAATGCCACTGATTTCTGTGCATTGATTTTATATCCTGCCACTTGACTGAATTCCTGTATGAGTTCTAGTAGTTTTGGGGTGGAGTCTTTTGGGTTTTCCACATAAAGTATCGTATCATCTGCAAAGAGTGAGAGTTTGACTTCTTCTTTGCCGATTTGGATGCCTTTTATTTCTTTTTGTTGTCTGATTGCTATGGCTAGGACTTCTAATACTATGTTGAATAGCAGTGGTGATAGTGGACATCCTTGCCGTGTTCCTGACCTTAGGGGGAAAGCTCTCAGTTTTCCCCATTGAGAATGATATTCGCTGTGATTTTTTCATAGATGGCTTTTATGATATTGAGGTATGTACCCTCTATCCCTATACTCTGAAGAGTTTTGATCAAGAAAGGATGCTGTACTTTGTCAAATGCTTTTTCTGCATCTAGTGAGAGGATCATATGGTTCTTGTTCTTTCTTTTATTAATGTATTGTATCACATTGATTGATTTGTGGATGTTGAACCAACCTTGCAGCCCAGGGATAAATCCCACTTGGTCGTGGTGAATAATCCTTTTAATGTACTGTTGGATCCTATTGGCTAGTATTTTGGTGAGAATTTTTGCATCCATGTTCATCAAGGATATTGGTCTGTAATTCTCCTTTTTGATGGGGTCTTTGTCTGGTTTGGGGGTCAAGGTAATGGTGGCCTCATAAAATAAGCTTGGAAGTTTTCCTTCCATTTCTGTTTTTTGGAACAGTTTCAGAAGAATAGGTATTAATTCTTCTTTAAATGTTTGGTAGAATTCCCCTGAGAAGCCACCCGGCCCTGGGCTTTTCTTTTTTGGGAGATTTTTGATGACTGCTTCAATTTCCTTAGTGGTTATAGGTCTGTTCAGGTTTTCTATTTCTTCCTGGTTCAGTTTTGGTAGTTGATACATCTCTAGGAATGCATCCATTACTTCCAGGTTATCTAATTTGCTGGCATAGAGTTGCTCATAATATGTTCTTATAATTGTTTGTATTTCTTTGGTGTTGGTTGTGATTTCTCCTCTTTCATTCATGATTTTGTTGATTTGGGTCATTTCTCTTTTCTTTTTGATAAGTCTGGCCAGGGGCTTATCAATCTTGTTAATTCTTTCAAAGAACCAGCTCCTAGTTTCGTTGATCTGTTCTACTGTTCTTTTGGTTTCTATTTCATTGATTTCTGCTCTGATCTTTATTATTTCTCTTCTCCTGCTGGGTTTAGGCTTTATTTGCTGTTCTTTCTCCAGCTCCTTTAGGTGTAGGGTTAGGTTGTGTACTTGAGACCTTTCTTGTTTCTTGAGAAAGGCTTGTATTGCTATATACTTTCCTCTTAGGACTGCCTTTACTGTATCCCAAAGATTTTGAATAGTTGTGTTTTCATTTTCATTGGTTTCCATGAATTTTTTTAATTCTTCTTTAATTTCCTGGTTGACCCATTCATTCTTTAGTAGGATGCTCTTTAGCCTCCATGTATTTGAGTTCTTTCCGACTTTCCTCTTGTGATTGAGTTCTAGTTTCAAAGCATTGTGGTCTGAAAATATGCAGGGGATGATCCCAATCTTCTGGTACCGGTTGAGACCTGATTTATGACCTAGGATGTGAAACATTCTGGAGAATGTTCCATGGGCACTAGAGAAGAATGTGTATTCCGTTGCTTTGGGATGGAATGTTCTGAATATGTCTGTGAAGTCCATTTGGTCCAGTGTGTCATTTAAAGTCTTTATTTCCTTGTTGATCTTTTGCTTAGACGATCTGTCCATTTCAGTGAGGGGGGTGTTAAAGTCCCCCACTATTATTGTATTGTTGTCAATGTGTTTCTTTGCTTTTGTTATTAATTGCCTTATATAATTGGCTGCTCCCATGTTAGGGGCATAGATATTTACAATTGTTAGATCTTCTTGTTGGATAGACCCTTTAAGTATGATAGAGTGTCCTTCCTCATCTCTTATTACAGTCTTTGGTTTAAAATCTAATTTGTCTGATAGAAGGATTGCCACCCCAGCTTTCTTTTGGTGTCCATTAGCATGGTAAATAGTTTCCCCCCCCCCACTTTAAATCTGGAGGTGTCTTTGGGTCTAAAATGAGTCTCTTGCAGACAGCATATCGATGGGTCTTGTTTTTTAATCCAATCTGATAGCCTGTGTCTTTTGATTGGGGCATTTAGCCCATTTACATTCAGGGTAACTATTGAAAGATAGGAATTTAGTGCCATTGTATTGCCTGTAAGGTGACTGTTACTGAATATTGTTTGTGTTCCTTTCTGGTCTATGTTGCTTTTAGGCTCTCTCTTTGCTTAGAGGACCCCTTTCAATATTTGTTGTAGGGCTGGTTTCGTGTTTGCAAATTCCTTTAGTTTTTGTTTGTCCTGGAAGATTTTTATCTCTCCTTCAATTTTCAATGACAGCCTAGCTGGATATAGTATTCTTGGCTGCATATTTTTCTCATTTAGTGCTCTGAATATGTCCTGCCAGTCCTTTCTGGCCTGCCAGGTCTCTGTGGATAAGTCTGTTGCCCATCTAATGTTTCTACCATTGTAGGTTACATATCTCTTCTCCCGAGCTGCTTTCAGGATTTTCTCTTTGTCTCTGAGACTCGTAAGTTTTACTATTAGATGTCGGGGTGTTGACCTATTTTTATTGATTTTGAGAGGGGTTCTCTGTGCTTCCTGGATTTTGATGCCTGTTTCCTTCCCCAAATTAGGGAAGTTCTCTGCTATAATTTGCTCCATTATACCTTCTGCCCCTCTCTCTCTTTCTTCTTCTTCTGGGATCCCAATTATTCTAATGTTGTTTCGTCTTATGGTATCGTTTATCTCTCGAATTCTGCCCTCGTGATCCAGTAGTTGTTTATCTCTCTTTTTCTCAGCTTCTTTATTTTCCATCATTTGGTCTTCTATCTCACTGATTCTTTCTTCTGCCTCATTTATCCTAGCAGTTAGCGCCCCCATATTTGATTGCACCTCATTGATAGCCTTTTTGATTTCTACTTGGTTAGATTTTAGTTCTTTTACTTCTCCAGAAAGGGTTTCTCTAATAACTTCCATGCTTTTTTCAAGCCCAGCTAGTATCTTTAAAGTGATGATTCTGAACTCTAGATCTGACATCGTACTAATGTCCGTATTGAGTAGGTCCCTGGCAGTCGGTACTACCTCTTGTTCTTTTTGTTGAGGTGATTTTTTCCCTCTTGTCATTTTGTGCAGAGGAGAATAGATCAATGAGAGAACAAAATGCTAGCAGGGTAACAACGTCCCCAGAAAATATACTCTAAACAAGTCAGAAAAGACCTGAAGCAGTGGGAAAAGAAAGGGAAAGAGAGAAAAAAGAAAAAGAAAGAAAAAAAGAAAAAAGAAAAAGATAAAGATAAAAACAAACAAAAGCAGAACAAAACAAAACAAAACAAAAACAGAATGTGATCAAATATGATCAGGCTGGTTTATAGATCAGTGCCACACACTAGATTTTGGGTGTATTTTGGTCTGTTAAAAGAAAGTCCCTCCCAAAATTTTAAAGAAAGAAAAACTTATATATGTACAAAAATAAGGGTTGATATGATGAAGGGATGGAATATGACTGTAAAGATGGAAATTATAAAAAATTTTAAAAAAGGATTTGATAAGTTGTTTGAAAAAAGAAAGAAGAGGATTAAAAAAAAACAAGAAAGAAAGAAAAAAGGGAGAGAATGTGATCAGGCAGGGGAGTAGAAAAAAACCATACACTAGAGATTTAGAGTATATTTTGATCTGTTAGAAGAAACTATCTCAAGATTTTAAAGAGAGAACAACTTATATATATATGCCAAAAATACGGGTAACTACTATGAAGGGATAGAATATGACTTTAAAAATGAAAAATAAAAATGTTTTTTTTTAAAAAGGGATTGATAAGACGTTGGTTGAAAAAGGGAAAAAGAAAAATTCAAAAAAAAAGAAAAAAAGAAAAAAGAAAAAAAGTTAAAAAAAAATAATTAACTTTGAAAGACTAAAGAATCATGGTAAAAAAGCCATGAATTCTATGTGCAGTATTCCCCTAGCGCTGGAGTTCTGCCATTCTCATTGATCGGTCAACTTGGTCTTGGTTGGCTGTTCTCGCTGATCTTCTGGGGGAGGGGCCTGTTGCCGTGGTTCCCAAATGTCT
>NW_022591416.1:0-6725 GCF_004348235.1 Phoca vitulina
CGGCCCGCGCCGCCCGCCCCGGGTAAGTGCCGCGTGCCCGGGCCCCAGCGGGTCGGGGACGCAGAGACCCCGCAACGTGCGGGGTGGGGGCGCCGTGCCAGCCCCGCGGGGGTGCCCCAAGCGCTGTGTGTGTGTGTGTCCGCGCGCCCGCACGTCTACACCCGCTGGAACTCGCTTGCTCGGGGTTAGGGGGATAACGCTGTCCGCAGCGGGTTTCCTCTTCGTTGCCAGCCAGAGGGGCCTTCCCGGGAAACGCGTGGGCATCCTTCGAGGTGCGGTGGGGCTGTGGAAGAGTGCAGGCACCCGGCAGGCAGCTGACGTTTATGGAGCATCTCAGTGTGCCAGGTGCTTTGCCTGGAGTTGACCACCTTCCATCCTTTCCACAACCTGTAAGGAAGGTGGAATCATCCCCATTTCTCAGATGAGCAACGGCTCTGCCCAGAACTCTTGACTTGCCCGAGGTCATATGGCTTGGTAACTATAGAGCTGGGATTTGAGCCCAGGTCTGCGGAGCTCTCCGACCGAGCTAAAAGAAAGGAAACTCCTTAGAACTAGGTAAAGAAACACACAGAAGAACTAAAGACCATCAGGATAAAGCCTACGGGCAAAGCATTTGGGAATTAACAGGAAAAAAAAATGAGTTCGTGAAATCTCCCATCACTTAATTTCAAATCTAAGACCGCATTTACACTGCCTTCTACGTCTGGCTCTGGGGGCGAGGTGTTGGAGGTGGAGAGAAGACTGCGCCAGGGCTGGGCAGAGGCGGCTGGGGACACCTTCTCAGCGGATCCGCCTGCTGGGAGTGGGGGGGTGGGGTGAGGAGAAGTTGTGGAGGGAACTCAGTTGTTATTCATTGCCAATGTTAGTCATCCCTTCACCTCACCCCGCCCCGTGGATTCTATTTCCTTCCTTTACTCCGTGTTTTGTCCAAGATGACAGTGGTCAAATTGAAGCTGGTCCTACTGCCATCACTATGTGTCACCACGTCTTGGCATCCGGTGGTCCTGTGCTTCGGTGACTGTGTTAGGAGCTGTGAGGTCAGTCTGGGTTACTCCTGGGAGAGGTGGTCTGGTGGGCTGGTGTTGAGCTGACAATCACCATCACAACCAATAAGGCATCTAGAACGGTAGCCAAGCACTGGGCTTTTCCTTAAGGGGCAAGGTAGCAAAAAGCAGGGGCCTTAGGAAGTAAAAAAGGAAAGGCATGCTGGGGTTGCTGGAAAAGCGTCTCAACTTAAAATTTGGATTGCTTTGGGTGGCGCCATAGAAGGCTTCACTGGAGAAAGAACAGAGAGGAGAAAACGATGGCTGAAAGATGCTCTGTAACTTACTTCATTTAGGTGTAAAAGGTCTTTAAGTCGTGTTCTTTGATGGTGAGCTAGAAAAGTGTGAGAAGGGAGAGTCTCCGCATAAGAACCCCATGAAGCCCTCAGAATAATGGAGGTGAAGTCTTAGTTTATCGTGGCCAGGCTGCAGGCAAAGCTTGAAGAGAGAAATGCTGGAACGTTGAGCTTCAGTGCTAGGCTCATTGTCTGTGGAACCCATGGTTTCCCCACCTTTTCCTTTGGTGGCCTCCTATTAATGTCTAAATTTGGCCCTTCTGGTGGTGAAGCAGAGCCCCTTTTGAAGATGCATAAGTGGGGGAGTTCTTTGGAAAGGATGTTTTGTTAACTGCCTGGTAATGTAGGTCAGGAGAGGGAAATGCAGGGAGAGTGGAAAAGTGGGGAAGAAGACACTCGTACTGGGAATCAGGGAGTGGAGTTCCATCCCCAGAGGTCTGCGGCTTCCTGGTGACCTGGGGACAAGTCACTAAACTTTCCTGGGAATGTCAGCCTCTTCAACTTTCTTTATTTAATAATAATTGTCAAGCCAACCTCAGAGGGTTGTTGGTGATCAAAGGGGAAATGTTTTCATTGACTCGTCAGACGCTTATTGAGCAAGTCCATAAAATCAGTACCCAGGGAGAACGGGCAGTCTCTCAGAGCTGGTGGTGTATGTGGAGGCTTTGTGGTATAGGCAGGAAGTGATGGAATAGAGAGAAGCTCCAGTTCAGTGGTTGTATGAGGGGACAGGGTGGCGCTTGCGTTGGTCTGGAAGGCTAAGTGTTCATAGAACTTTGCAAACGGCAGTATGCCTTGTAGTGTATAGTTATGGGGGTTAGAGCTCTTGAGTCCATCGGAACTGCCTCCAAATCACTTCAAAGCTGTGTGATCCTTAGAGGGTACCCAACTACTCTGAGCCTCCGTTTCCTCATTGGTAAAATGGGCATGAGCAAATTATTCTGGGGACTTAGTGGTGTAAGGCACTTAGCAGATATTATTGCAAATGGAAAGTATTACTATTAAAGTTACCTTTTAGGCTGAAGAGATTCTATTTGGGTGCCTTGGCCCAGTGCTTCTCAAATATTCTTAGGCATATGACTCATCTGGGAATCTTGTTAAAATGCAGATTCTGATCCAGGAAGTCTGGGGTGGGGCCTGAGATTCTGCTTTTCCCACCAGCTCCTAAGTTTTGTAAGTGTTACTTGTTTGGAGACCACACTTTGAGTACTAGGCCTTAGGCCCCTCTTAGGGCTGAGGAGCACTGTGCTTGAGGAGATGATGGGGAGGGTTGGGCCTCCTGGGCAGGTCTGGTTGTTGCTGGGGCAGAGATAGCTGGGACTTATTCCCTGTAGGGGTAATGGATCTAACTTCCTGCAAGTGCCTTAGACTAGCCCCCTGGAGGAAGCTCTTCCTGGCCAAATGGCCAAATGGTGCCTACTCTCCTTGCATGCTGGTCTTGAGGGTGTAGAGATGAGGGAGCCGCTGACCCTGTCACAGTGTGGTTGAGGGTAGGGTGGGGATAGGCATGTGAATGTGTGATCTTTTACATGGTAAGATAAGCATTCTGTATAGTTCATGGGTAATGATGATAGGGGTCAGAGGGGAGGAATAGGGAGGAAGACTTCCTCCTGGTACTTATATCTGACCTGGGTTTTGAAGGGTGAATCACAGTGGTGGGCTGCGGGGAGGAGAACAGAAGAGTAAGGGGGCTGGCATTCTAGGATTAAGGAACAGCATGTGCAAAGGGCAGGTGTCATGAAACAGCTTGGTGTGTTCAGGTCATTGAACTAAGAGCTGTTGGAAGCATGAGTATGAGTAGAAGGGCTCGGGCAGGGAGGCTGGAGTGGGCTAAGTCAGGATGGGCTAAGCTCTGCTGCAGTAACAAATCAACTTCACCATCCTCATAGCTTAACCTGACCAAGGTTATCTGTCACTCACACTCTGTGTCCCTCCAGGTCAGCAGAGGGCCAAGGTGGAAGAGGTTTGCCCATCTTGCAGACACACCATTTGGAAAATGTGACCTCTGTAGTCACCAGCGCAGGAGGAGCTCATGGGAGAATTGCTCTCCGACTCCTCTGTGCTTTGCTCTGGAACTGATGCATTGCTGCTTGTGCCCACAGCCCGTTGCTCAGACCTCACTGGGAGGGGTTGGGAAAGGATGGGGGGTGACGTGTGTGGATGGAAAGTTCAGAGAACATCATTGTCTCTCCCACGTAGGGCTTGTTATGGACCTTAAGCCTCATTCCGAATTTCTCCAATGGGAGGATTATGTGAATTCCTTTAAAGGAAACAAAATGTTGTAGATTCCTAGTGGTGGCTTAAATTATTTTTTATTATAATGTAGTTCAAAGACGTAGTAGCATGAAAGAGGTCTATACTCTATGCTTGGAGCTTGCATATGACTATAAAACCAAAACAAATATATATGTAAAATATCAACACAGCTACAAATCGAGAAATTCAAATTAACTGGATGAATTTAGTGTGATGGATGAAGTTATTTTCGCTACAATGAAATCACTGTTTCTGATTCTAAAAACAACTGTTCAGGTCTTGTGAATTTGGTATGATATGTGTCGTGCCACATGGGTTGCCTGATGGCTCAGTTCTCATTAGTTCTCTATGTTAAGTCTGATTTCTTATTTTCTTATTAGCCTGTGACAGTTAAAATATTTCTGGTCGCCAACTGTATTGTAAATGCACGAATACACCCAGTGAAACGATGTGGCAGCACTTGGCCATAACATGGATGTTCACATGATCCAGAATATGTTTCTGTTGATTTTCTATGGATAAGCTTAAAAAAGATTATCATGGAAATGGAAGCACAAAGTTAAACAAACATAATTTGAGAGAACTTGCAAATCCCCTAGAATGTGTCTGAGGATCCTCGGGAATTTGAGAAACAGGTGGAAAAAACCCCTGGAGTGTTTAATGAAGGAGGCAGATGACCAGCTTTATGGCTCAGAGGCATTGCTTGCCCAGGTGTGGGTAGGTATGGGGTAGGGCGGAAGGCCAGAGACAGTGGGGTCGGGTCCCATGTGCTGAGGGTAGGCACCGAGGCAGTGAGTAGTTAAGGGAATGGAGAGGAGGTGCCAGGTTTGAGAGAGATTTGGGAGGTGGAAACCACAGGACTTGGAGATTGGCTGTGGGGGGTGAGGGGAGGGATGCGGAGTCAGAGATGGCTCATCACCATGGGGTCGGGGTGGCTGACGGTGCCACTGACCAGGGTGAGGACCACCCACGTCCACAGGAAGCCCAGAAGAGCTCCAGGCCGGAGCTGGACTACCCATATTCATCGTCCCGTCTTTCCTGACTGACTTGAGCTCTCCAGAACCGATTTCTGAGGAACTGCAGCGTCTTGCAGTGTCTGGTTTTTTTTTTTTTTTCCCTCTCTAGGACTTTTCGTTAGTGCTCATTTGGGATGTGATTGGCTTTGTTAGCCTTTCGGTTGTGTCTGCTGGTCCTGACCCACTGGAGCAGGTTCTCTGTGGCCTAATTAGGCACATACCTTGCGTCTTCTCCATGTTTTGAGAAAGTGAAAAATATTTGACAAAATCGTGGATGGTTCTGAGAGAGAAGCTGTCATACCATATAAAGTGAGATTAGTTATCTGCCTTCAGTTTTTAAGAGCACCAAGTCTGGGTTTTTTTTTTTTTTTTTTTTGGACAGAGATACTCAAAATTCTCCGAGGAGAGAACAGGTGTGGCGCAGGTTAAATGCTCTCTAGGTAATTACATAACAAGGAATCTGGAAACTCTGCCCTTGGGGGAAGCTGAGGGCGGAGAACACAAGGGCACCCAAACAGACATACAAATAAAAATGTCACAAACTGAAGGCAAATCTCTATGGTGGCCAGAGTGAGATCTTGTATTAATTAAAGTTACCGGCACGAAATAATTTAAAATGTCACCTGGTGTCTCCTCTTTGTGTGAATTATTAACCTGACCTACCCTCCTCCATGGAAGCCCCAGGAGCCAACTGCCAGAAGTGCCTTCCATTCTGTGTGTTCCCGCTCACGACCAACTGCTACTTGTCTCTTGGCCTGGGCACAGCCATCACCTTCGTGGCAGAGCTTCTGACGTCCTCCAGGGGACCCGCACCCCACCGCATCTCTTTGGAACTTGTGACAAATGGTGTGTAAGCAAGGGCTGACCTGTCACCCCCCAGAGACTACACGCTTCCGGAGGACAGGCACTGTGTCTACTCGTCTTGGAATCCCCCCCAGACTAGTGGAGCATTTTTCCTAAGAGCTGGCTCTGCACCCACGAGCTAGGCACCTTTGAGAACCATTGGTGGTCTGGTTGGAGGAGCTGTGGTCTACGCCACAGTGGCCTGGTTTTTGGAATGTCTCCTCTGGGAATGGGCTGGGTGAAGCTGGTTGTTCAATGTAGTTCAGATGTTGTGTTGATTTTGGATTGGCTGTAACCAGAATCCGTGCCCCCCAGATATTCATGTGCTCCCCTTTTTTAGCAGATGCTATCAGCCGTGGCTTTAGTTCTTGTTCTTACGGTTCCCCTGCAATCCACCGCAGCCCTGTTTGAGGGCTTTCTTTGGCCATAGGGGAATGGTTCACTCATTCTTGGAGAAAGCCAGAGGTTCTGGGGAGTTAATGCTCCTGAGAGCCACCCTCAACCCCTCATGGAGAGCAATGGGTGGATAAATATCACAGTTGCCTTGCCCCTCCGGTGGGACAACGTTCGGGCATGTTCTACCCATTCTCCCAGAAGGTTCCTCTCCGAGCTGAGCCCAGGTTGTCCATAGCAGCGACCAGCTGGCCCATGCTGCTGGACCGCCTCATTGCTTCACCCTCCCCAGCGCTTCCCAGGATCACCTCCCAGCTCAACTCAAATCCTGACCCCAGCCTCTGCTTTTGGGAGAGTCCAACCCAAGACCCTTTTGGGTTGACTGGGGCAACTGGACTATGGGTGGAAGTGCTGTGTGTCACTTGTCTTGCAGAGCAGAGAAGAGCCAGGGCACTGCCATTGTGTCTGTCCCACTTGGAGGGTCTGAGATGGAGGAGGGCTGCTCAGTCCACGTGGAATTCATACGGGCAAGAACTCTTCTTATGGTAGCTGCTGTCTGAGGCTCCTACCTACCTGCCATGTGTCACCAGCACTGTCCCTGTAGGGTGCCAACACCGAAGTCAGTCCATCCTCCATTTCCCCACCCTGTGCTGATGCCTGAGAGCTTGGGATCTTACACCTGTGACCTCCTTTAATGCTTCCAGTGTCCAAACTCTCCTTCTCCCTTCGGTGGTTTGATTAATATTAAAGTACAATTTATTTATGTGTTTCTGTGGCTTCTAAGTCATCTGGAATCCAAATTCATTTTACTTCCAATTATTTTTTTTTTAATTTTTTTATTGTTATGTTAATCCCCATACATTACATCATTAGTTTTA
>NW_022591417.1:0-6724 GCF_004348235.1 Phoca vitulina
AAATTCATGTTGAAATCCTGACCTCAAAAGTAATGGTACTAGGAAGTGGGGGGGGGGGGGCTCTGAGAGGTGATTAGGTCATGAAGGTAAAGCCCTCATGAATAGGATTAGTACCCTTATAAAAGAGACCCCAGAGAGATGCCTCACCTTCCCCACCATGTGAGGGCCCAACAAAAAGATGGCCATCTATGAACTTGGAAGTAGGCTCTGACCAAACACTGAATCTGCTAACACTTTGATCTTAGACTTTTCAGCCTCCAGAACTGAGAAATAAATTTCTGTTGTTTATGAGCCACCCAGCCTACAGAATATCTGTTGCAGCAACCTGAACAAATTAAAACAAATCCCTGAACCTCAATGTGACTAAAGACAGGGCCTTTAAAGAGGTGATTATAGTCAAATGAGGTCATAAAGATGGGACCATAATCTGAAATGACTGGTGTCTTTATAAGAAGAGGAAGAGACACCAAGGATGAGTGCACAGAGGAAAGGTCATGTAAGAACACAGCAAGAAGCCAAGGAGAGGAGACTCAGAAGAAACTAAACCTGCCAGCACCTTGATCTTGGACATCAGCCTCCCAAACTGTGAGACAATAAATTTCAGTTGTTTATACAAACAAATAGATGTGACTGTGTTCCAATAAAATTTTATTTGTAACAACAGGTGCAGGCTGGATTTGTCCCATACGCCACAGTTTGCTGTCCCTTGATCTACGGTATTTAAAGCTCTGTGTATATAAAGTGAGACATCAGATTTGAAGTGTGAGCCTCCTTATATAGAACATCATTTATAGATTCAAGACACATTACTCCTACACCCTTTCTAGAAATTCAGCATGATAGATAAAAAGATTTAACTCTCATGTGCGACTTTGTGGTTTTAAAGACGTTATTTTTAAGGTTCCCCTCAGTGTATTTCCTTTAACTTATAGTAAGAGGTCATATTACATTAAAACATTTCACACATTTTCCACCTTTTTAGTTTTATGATGAGCATATTAGTATTCTAGCATTCATGGCATGCTAGAAGTGAAATATTTTCCACAGTTATATTTATAGGAGTTCTCTCTTTTATTAATTTATTCATGTTGAGGAATGCCTGTGTTTATGCTGAAATATTTCCCACATTAGATCCATTTGTTGGATTTCTTTCCAGTCAGAATTTCTTTGTGATTGGCACATAATAAAGGTTTCTCTCTCTTATGAATCCTTTGATGTTGAGCAAGGTATGCATTTACAGTGAAGGCCTTTCCACATTCCTCACACTGATAGGGTTTTTCTCCAGTATGCATCCTCTGGTGTTGAGTCAGATATGCACTCTGACCAAAGGTTTTCCCACACTCGTTACACTTGTAGGATTTCTCTTCAGTATGAATTCTCTGATGTTGATTAAGGTGTGTACTTTTGCTGAAAGATTTGTCACATTTTTTGCATTTGTAAGGTTTCTCTCCAGTATGAATTCTCTGGTGTTGAGTAAGATGTGTGTTCCATCGGAAAGCTTTCCCACATTCATTACATTCAAAGGGTTTTTCTCCAGTATGGATCCTCTTATGTTGAATAAGGGATGACCTATGACTATAGGCTTTGCCACATTCGGTACATTCATAGGGTTTCTCTCCAGTATGTGTTCTCAGATGTAAAGTAAGCTGAATGCTCTGGGTAAAGGCTTTCCCACATTCTTTACATTCAAAGGGTTTTTCTCCAGTATGAATCCTCTTGTGTTGCATTAGGGATGAGCTATGACTATAGGTTTTACCGCATTCGGTACATTCATAAGGTTTTTCTCCAGAGTGAGTTCTTAGATGCAGAGTAAGCTAAATGCTCTGAATAAAGGCTTTGCCACACTGATTACATTCATAGGGCTTCTCCCCAGTATGAGTTTTCTGATGCAGAGTTAGATGTGAACTTTGGCTAAAGGCCTTCCCACACTGGTTACATTCATAAGGTTTCTCGCCTGTATGAATCCTCTGATGTTGTGTGAGGCACGTGCTTTGGCTGAAGGCCTTCCCACATTCACTGCACTCATAGCGTTTTTCTCCAGTATGAGTTCTCTGATGTAGAATAAGGGATGAGTCCCAGCTGAACGACTTCCCACATACATTACACTCAAATGGTCGTTCCCCGGTGTGACATCTTTCATGTTGTATAAGGTGTGTCCCCCTGCTAAAAGATTTGCCACAATTTCTGCATTTGAAGGGCTTTTCTCTAGCACCAAATTTCTGATATCTAATAAGGTATGGGTTAACTCCAGTATGAGTACTGTGGTGTTGAGTGAGATCCAAACCACAGCCAAAGTATTTCCCACATTGGTCACATATGTATGGCTTTTCACTTGTGTAGATTCTCTGATGATTACTTAGATCTAGGTTATGTGAAAAGCTCCTGCTGTAACAGTCATCTTTACACATTGTTTTCCCTGAAGGACTTGTGCTTTGAGTAACAAAGTTTGATTGCTGTTTAGGCTCAAATCCATTACCTTCATGAATGTTCTCCTGAGTCAGGATTTTCTTATGGGTAAATGCCATCTGCCCTGGATGGCTCTCTAAACAGCTAAGATATTCTGGGACTTCTCTGGTGGAGTAACAGATTCCATTCCTTTTACCTTTGTTGATTATCATACCCTGGGAAAATTCTTCAGAAATTACTTGCTTCAGATTTGACTTTGCAATTCTAGATCTTGTCTCTTGGTCTGAAAGAAATAGAAAATGGAGGATATTTGACCATTTAGAGAGACAAAAAGTGTGAGCTAGTTGAAGCTACATATAATATGTTCCTATTACTTTTATTCTTTGACTCCCCAAACAGAGGTACGGTGCTTTGACTGATTTCCAATGTCATGGAAGCCTAGAGCCATTATGCACAGGAGCAAGGAAGAAAGGGACACACCAGTGGTTATAGGGGTGCTGCTAAGTGACACAAATGAGGACTGCCTTTCTGGAATGACTGAAGGGTAAAAACGGGGACTGAGAATGGACAAGGGGGCAGTAATGAGGGGAATCACTGGAATAAAGACCCGCAGAAGAAAAGCAGATCAGGGTATAACCCAATGTCACTGTGTGCCTGGGGCACTGTGAAATACCACCACTAATCTCTCAGCCTCCAACCTCTTCTCCCTATTTGCCCATTTTGTAAGCTGCCACAGTTAACTTCCCTGAAACACCAATTCACCAGGTCTGTAAGGATGGTCCCACACCACCCATTTTCCTGCTGCTATCAGAGGCAATGCATGGTCACTGTTGACTTGAGTAGGGGGGTCAGAGTTAGCAAGTGGGCATAAAGGACTTATGCAGAATCCAATACAATTGAGGGGGTGTGAGAAGACAAGAAACAGAGGAGTTGAGTGAGGTGGAGAGTGATTACGGAAAGTCCTGCTGAGGCTGAATGCAGCCGGAAGCAGAAATCCATGCTGTGGATGCTGGCAGGGTGTGGACGTGGTTACTGGACCACTCCTAATAGACTTACCTAACATTCAAGGTAGATTCAGAGGGAAGGAATGGTGATCAAACAGATGACAGGAAAGAGAGGGAGGTGAAAGTGGCATCCTTGCCCACTGAGGGGCTTCTCTAGAGAGGGCAGAATGCCTGGCAGCACAGGGGGAGGGGCACACCGGAGAGGAGGGAAGAAGAAAGCCAGCACAGTATTGGGGGGGGGGGGGGGGGGGCCCAGGTGGGCAGTACATTCCCTGCAGGAGCAGGACTCAGGCAGGAGAGGAACAGGAGTTTCTGTGCAGGGATTATTCTCGAGGCAGTCCTGATTTCCCCTGTGATTTCTCCTATGGCCTGTGCTTCTAGAAACTACTGGCTTTCTAGACAGCCTTGTGCATGAGCTCCCAGGCCTCCTTCCCATCTCTTCACCTGGAGAGGGGTCCCTAGGGATGTCCCTCTATGCCATCCATGCCGATCCACCTTGCTCCAGCCGGGAGATCACATCAGGCTTGAAATCCTGGCACCCTGCTCAGAAAAGACAAGAGGTGCAAATGTTGGGACAGTGACAAGCATGTGCCCAGGGCCTTGCCCCCATTTCCCTGTCTCCAGGACCTTTGCAGCATGAATGATGGGTGACCCCGGGGTGGGGGTGGGGGCAGCCTCAGCCTCCTGCTCCCTACCACGCAGAGGACAAGCAGTGGAAACACCCTGAGTCTGTGTCCTCTGAACATCAAAATATGGCCCCATGGGTCAGAGACCTCAGGGCCTTGGGACTCATGGTTTGGATAGAGAAGAGAAAGCAGACTCCTCATTCACCAACTCATATTGGCAGGGTAGGTACACACAGGCCTTCAAGGACTGTTAGTGGACTGTGCCTCTCAGAGTCTAAAACCCCTTCCCAGTCTCTGTTGCATCTTTTAAAATCATGTATATTTTCATTATAATCTATTATATCTGTGTTTATTTAACATAAAAATAATCACTTGCCAAGTTAAATTACTTAACATCTCCCCTCTTCCCATCAGCTAAGCAGAACCTGAGCAGATGGCACCTGTGTCCCCCGCCCCTCCCAGGGTGCTGCCATGGTGGGCCCAGGGTGACTCTTACCCAGGGAGGCCAGGCTCCTGTACTTCTCCAGCATGACCTCTCGGTACAGTGCCCTCTGAGCAGTGCCCAGGTGCTCCCACTCTTCCTGGGTGAACTCTACAGCCACGTCCTAGAATGTCACTGGGTCCTGAGACATTACCAGAGGCAGCGTTAGGCAGTGGGAATGCCATGCACAGCACATCACAGAGGGCAGCATCCCGGCAGGCAGGGGAAGGTATATACAAAGAAACTGGCTTATATTGTGCTGAACACAAGACATTAGTGCATCTGGTTCAAGCAAGAACAAGACACCAACACTGAATCTGCTACTCTGATATTCTCCTGGAAGTTCTAGTCTGTGCAGTAAGAAATTCCAGAAGAGTAATGACAGCTACAGACAGTTATGAGACTCCCTGGGGTGATGTCAAGGGCAAAGAAGCAAATTGTCATTGAATCCAGAATCCAAGGAATATGCATTTATTCAGGGTAACAGACTGAATTGTGCTCCTTCCCCACCCGTCATATGTTGAAGCCCCAACCCACAATGTGACTATATTTGTAGATATGGCCTTTAAAGAGACAGTTCAGGTTAAATGAGGCCATAAGGGTGGGGCCCTAATCTGATGGGTCCTTGTAAGAAGAGGAAGAGACACCGGGAGTGCATGTACATAGAGGAAAAGCCATGTGAGGACACAGAGAGAACGTGGCCCTCTACAAGCCAGGAGGAGACCTTTCACCTGATGGCACCTTGATCTTGGACCTCGCACCTCTAGAACTGTGAGAAAATGAATTTCTGTTGTTTCAGCCATGCAGTTGGTGGTATTTTGTTAAGGCAGCCCTGGCAGATGAACAGAGATCAAACATGTGCATTTGAACAGTCTATTGTTTAGGGGTGTATGTGGTAAGACCATAAAGAAGAGCAAGAAGAAGATTCCTACAAATTCCAGGGTAGAGACTGTTTGAAGGAGGAGGGAGAGGGATGTTGTTTTTAGGATGAAGAGACGGATAAAAAGGAAGTATATCTATTAAGTTATATGGAACAGGACAAAAGAGTTACCGGAAGCAAGGCTGGTCAGGGCAGCACAAACAACAGGGAACTAGGTGCTGTGATGTGCACACCGATGCTGAGGGACAGCTTCTTGGTGGCTCTGCATCTCAACGGTGTGTGTCTTCCTTATTCTTCCACCCGCACGCAGCACACTCTCCTGGCCCTTCCTGCTCAGACCCCTGGCTCCTCCCCATCTTTCTCCTCCTTAAATGACTGGGGTCCACAGTCCTCTGCACCAACCGCCCCCCCTTGAGGTCTCCCTAGGCTCATCCTCTCCTGGGACCTCAGGACCACTTTTTGTCCCAAACTCCCAATGTGAGCTTTCAGGTCTGAATACATGAGTTGTCAGAACAGAGTGAGAGGAGAAGAGGAAGTCAAGGGCGAAGTTGGGCAGAACAGTGTCATTTCCATCACTGAGGACATGCCCTCCCCCACAGAGGTGGAGACCCCATGGGCAGAAATTCCCCAGGTAATAGTGGGTTCGTCACCACAGCTGGAGACCCCGTGGGCAGTGGGGACTCTCTTCTCCATGAGACAGAGATTCTACAAGTGGTGGTGCCCACCTTGCCGTGAATGGAGCCGCCTCACCAAAGAAGATCCACTGATGTCGCCCATGGCCCAGGGCAGCAGAGACCAGGGGGCCAGATCTGTGAAGGCTGAGTCACATCATTGTAGGGCATCCTCACCAAAGCCGTGAGAGGACAAAGCCTGAGAGATCTGACCAGGGTAGCAGCTACTTCAGAGCCCCAGTCACCGAAGCTGACACCCACGCAATCCCAAAATTCAAGACGGCAAAAGGACTAAAGCAGCCTGTTCACCAGCTGAGAACATGTCCCCCCAGTCTAGTCAGACAATGGCTGAGTAAACACCACGTTCTCCTTCATCTGGTTTAGTTCATCCAACAAGTACAAGCTGAAATGTAATCCCAGTAATGAGAAACTAAATACCGAAGCCTTTAAATTTTTGCAGATCATCAACTTGAGAATTTTGAAAAGATACTTTTAATTTATAATAAAATTTTACAGCCTGATTTTTCGAAAAGTAAAAAGCTGCAAGTGCCTATTAATAGTTTTAAATGATTTTAATTAATAAGAATGAGTCAGGAAAGAATGAGTATGCAACATTATGTGTTACAAAAAACCACCTGTTCTTCAAACAAAATCCT
>NW_022591418.1:0-6715 GCF_004348235.1 Phoca vitulina
ACATTGCCGCATTTCATTTGCTCTGAAGTGAGTCCCTTGATCGGAAGCAGTGCTGTGTGGGACACTGTGACAGTCGATAAGGCATTCTATGAATCCGTGGGTGGTCGTTTTGTCAGGAGCTTTGTGTGTAGGGAAGGCAAATCCGTATCCAGAGTGAGTGCCTATCCAGTAAGAACAAAACAGTGCTCCTTCCATGATGGAAATGGTCCAATGTCATCAACCTGCCAGCAGGCAGCTGTCTGGTCACCCTGGGGAATGGGGCCATATCGGGGGCCCAGCGTTGGTCTCTGAGCTGGCAGATGAAGCACTCAGTGGTGGCCATAGCTAGGTTGGCCTTGGTGAGCAGAAGTTCATGTTGCCAAACCTGTGCATCAACTCCACCTGCCCCGCCACCGTGGCCACTTTGCTCATGAGCCCCCAGGCAATGACAGGTTGGCTAGGGAAAGAGGCTGAGTGAAAACCACGGAACAGGCCACGGATCCGCTTAAGTATTAAAATCCTCCCATGCTAACATGCATGGTGAGTGTTCAAAAAGGTCTATCCACATACCTTTTTCCCAGACCTCCTTGTCACCAGTTTTCCAACCATGTTCCTTCCAAGTCCCTGACCGTGTAGCCAGATCATTGGCCACAGTGGGTATACAACCACATATCAGGCCATTTCTCCTTCCAAGCACAAGGAACAACCCGGTGCACTGCCTGAAGCTCTGTCCATCGAGAGGATTTCCCTTCGCCCCTGCCCGTTAGGAATGTTCCAGAAAGGGGCTGTCATGCTGCCGCTGTCCACTGTCGAGTGGTATCTGCCTGGCATGCAGAACCATCTGTAAACCAGGCCCGAGGTTTCTCTCCCTCCATCAACTGATCATAGACGACTTGCCGTGAGGCCACAGGGGTGGCTGGGAGAGAGAAGGCAGTGTCGCAGGAGTGGGGAGCGTGGGCACCTGGGCCATTTCTTCACGTGCCGCGTGTGCCTTCAAGGCCTGGCCAAGCTTAGTCATCTCATTTCCCACTTGCATTTGATGAGGGAGCGCTGCTGTGTATGCCTGGCTTTATGGCCTGGTGTGTCACCCAGTGCACGATGGAATTAGTGTCAGTGCAGAGCCTCTGTCCAGTAACCTCCAGAGGCTCTGGGTATATTTCCTATTCCCCGGTGCATAGACCGCTTCGGTCACGTGGTAACTGGGTGGCCCGTGGTTAAGCCTTTAGTCTGTACTAAGGTCCGGTGGCAGGCCAAAAGCTGTTTCTCAAAAGGAGAGCAGTTAGCGAGAGGATAGCAAGATTTTGCTTCACAAGCCTAAGGGGCCTGCGCTGTGATTCACGTCTGTGGGCCGCTCCAAGGGGTCCAGACACCAAGCCTGGCCGCTCCAGCACCACTGGACCTGCTGGGCTCTGTGGCCCAAATGGCAGAGCGGTTCACACAGAGGGGGACCTGCGGCAGAGCCTTCTCTTATTCTGGGCAGCACTCAAAACTAGCAGCTTTTCGGGTCACTTGGTAAATGAGCCAGAGGAGCACACCTAAATGGGGAACATGTTGCCTCGAAATCCAAAGAGGCTCACTCGGTGTTGCAGTTTGTTTTGGGGGGTACGAAGGGCAGGGTGCAGCAACTGATCCTTCAGTTTAGAAGAGGTAGATTGGGGGCGCCTGGGTGGCTCAGATGGTTAAGCAACTGCCTTCAGCTCAGGTCATGAGGATCGAGTCCCACATCGGGCTCCCTGCTCAGCGGGGAGCCCGCTTCTCCCCCTCTCTCTGCCCCTCCCCCTGCTCATGCTCTCTCTCCCATTCTCTCTCTCAAATAAATAAATAAAATCTGGTGAATAACATAACAATAAAATTTTAAATAAATAAATCAATAAAATCTTTAACAAAAAATAGAAGAGGTAGATTGATAGGTCCCTCCCCCCTGGACCCCTAGAAATTTCACTGAGGTAAAAGGCCCCTGAATTTTTGTTTGATTTATTTCCCATGTTCTGCACAGAAATGTCTTACCCAGAAGCCTAGAGTTGCTGCTAACTTCTTGCTCACTGGGTCCAATCAGCATAATGTCATCAATGCAAAAGGCTGGGGTGATAATCTTGTGAGAGGGAAAGGCAATCAAGATCCCTGTGAACTAAAGTATGACACAGGGCTGGGGAGTTGATGCGCCCCTGGAGTAGGACAGTGAAAATGCATTTCTGGCCTTGCCAGCTGAAAGCAAACTGACTCCAGTGGGTCTTTACTAACAGGTGTGGAGGAAGAAGTATTTGCCAGATGGTTAGCTTCATACCAGGCACCACGGGAGGTGGTAATTTGCTCAAGCAAGGAAACCACGTCTGGTACAACACATACCAGCAGCCATTGGAGTTACCACCTGGTTAAGCTTAGGATAATCCACTGTCACTCTCCAAGACCCAAGTGTCCTTCAAGTCCTTGCTGCTGCACTAATCTCTGCAGTCCCTCGGGGAATGTGGTGTTGCTTTCAGTTTAGCATTTTCCTAAGTAGTTCTAGTGCTTTCCACTTGGCCTTTCCCACCGTAATAGCCCTTACTCCACAGGGTGGGGAACCGATGTGGGGATTCTGCTAGCTGTTGAGTATGACTATGGGAAATAACCACAGGATTGGTTCAGCGATACTGGCCTCCCCCGCCCCCTGCCCAGGCCCACTGTGAGATGGACCTGAGCTCAGACTCCGTGGACCACCTGAGCTCCATAAGCCCTCCTCTGACTGGTGGGCCACGGTGACATTTGAGTCCTCAGTTTAGAGCTCATGTCTTTCAGTGCCCCAAAGAGCTATTTGCTTTTCTCCAGTGACCATCAACTTGGTAAAAGGCCACAGGTCCCTCTGGGGAAGACTGGGAGAAAGGTTAACAGTATAAATTTTTAGCAGCATACTGGGGTCCTTCCTCAAGGGGACCTGGCCCCTCCTTTATTCCAGGAGTTCTGGCTCTTTAAACTGGCTCAAGTCTGGGAATTGACTGAGGGGTCATAAAACTCAGTTGCTATGATTCAAGATTGACTTTTGTTCACTTGACCTAGAACTCTCCTTCTTATACAGACCAAGTAAGAATTTAGTAGCTTCCCATCTATCTCATTTCTAGGAACATCATGATCAACTAGCCAACGTCATTGTCATTGTTCCCCGTGAATCAGACTATTCTGATTGCTGCTTTGGGTCTGCTGTCCATTATGGTGACATTGCATTTAGGTTTCCCAGTTCAGTGACAGCAGCTTCCACTGTAATTTCTGGCCTACAGAGAAGAGCAATCACAGAGCTGTTCAGGTGTGCTGTGAACTCATACCTCACAGTCATGAAAAACTAAGGTGTGTCCTCTGAACTCTCCCAGGGTGGATGAGCAGGTCTTAAGTGCTAAGTCCAAGCCACGTTCCAGTCTCCCTTAGCCTTTGGATCCCTTCCTCTGTCTCTGAGTCTCAGGGCTATTCTCTGATGCAGAGAACTCATGGGTCTGTCGAGATAAACAGATACAGATGCAAAACTTAGCAGTGAACTGGTAAGCTGAGTGGGGGAGGATTTGAAGATACTTTCCTCAGAGAGGTGTCCCAGTCCATGGAACCCCAGGGGAGGGAGAGAATATTCCACACAGAGTCTCAGATTCTCCTGGGCTGCCCGAGGGGAGTGAGCCAGGTGAGGAAATACCCATGGATGTGCACCCTCTGGTCAGGCCTGACATAGTCAGTCTGGAGGGTCTCCTCTCTTGGGGTGTCTGTGTCGCGTGGGAATGTCCTGTGCCTTGCCGAGAGTGTGAGGTACTTCGTGCTGAGGCTTTTGATTTGAAGGGAACTCAGGCCTAGGTGACTGAGAAGCCGATGCAGGGAGGTAGGGGATGGAGGATGTGGGTGTCCTTGGAGCCCTCATTCCCAGCTGCTCCCTGAGCTCATACGACAGAGTTACGGGAAGTTTTGGATATCTGGGGTTGCTTGGGTCAAAGGCCTATGGAAAAGTCATCCTCTTTAGCTGAGGGCAAGAGAATGTCATGGAATGGGGGATGAGGGATGAGGATGGGAAGGGAGGACTCTCACATTGGAGGACTGTGGGGAGATGGACTGGTGAGCCAGAAGCAGCCCCAGGACCCAAGTCATGGGGAGGGGATGGTTCCACACATAGTGGGCAGCTTAGGCAGGACGTGCAGAACAAGATGCCCCCGCTCTCCCTGTTGGCACTGCGGGAAATGACTGTAAGTCCATGACTCTGAAGGACTGGATCACCCTTCTTAACTGTCCCTGCCCTCCCTGTAGTGGAATTATACACCCATACCCTTTGTCTGCGACCTTGCAGTTCTTCCCACTGGAAGAGGAGCATGTCCCCCCACCCCCACCCCCATTCCTTCATTCATCTCGAGCTTAGCTGTATGCTTGCTGAGGCTAATGGACTGCGGGAGGAGAGATCTGGGCCGGTTTGGGGCCACGCCAGAGGAGGCCCAGCACGTTGTCCTCACTATCTCCACATCAGCTACAGGAAGAGTGTCTACCGGTGACCCCTTTCCTCTGGTGCATTTAGGAAACCTGCTACACATCACGGCCATCTGCAGTCTGAGGTCAGAGCCGTGAGTCTGGTTCTCCGGTCCAAGGGAGCCGTCCTCCCTCAGGCCCAGGTGTTTTCAGGATGCTCTGACCCCAGCAGGGCTTCTGCTCACCAGCCCTGCCTGTGGCTCTGCCCCTGGGTGTGGCCCAGGGAGAGCGTCTGTAACAGGGCTGAGGCCCGGGGGCTTGGAGTTCAGGTGATGAACCCAGACAGCCTTGCCCCACTCCTGATGAAATTGATGTTTTTAAGGATCCTCCAGTAACTTGCTGCTGCAGGTCGTGGTGGCCTTCATCAGGCCAAGAGCTCCCCTCCCGGAATAGTTTGCCATTGGTTTCCCTATTGCCCCAATCTGAGTGGGTGTGGAACCTCATCACAGGACATTTTGCTTCTCTTCTCGCCGTTAGTAATGATTTTCTGGTTAATGTCTTAATGTGGTAAAAGGCAATGGTTGATTTTGAATGCTAAATCGACCTTGCAATTTGGGCAAGAAATTCAGCTTGGTAATTCCTGATCCATTTCGGTAGCATTTCATTTGGGGATTTTTCATCCCTGGTCATGAGAAAGGCTACACCTTTACTTCCTCATTCTTTCCTGGTCTGGTTTTGACGTGAAGGTTATACCGCCACAGAAAATGAGTTTGTGAGTGTTCCGTATTTGTCCTGTTCTCTGGAAGAATTGCTGAAGTTTGGAATGAGCTGGTCTTTGATTGTTTTGTGGATGTTGCTTTTTTGTGTGACCTGAAGAGATTTTATACTTCTTTTTTTGTTAAGTAACGTGAACATTGCAATAAATTTCTGCATAGGTGTGTGCCTATGAAACCATTGCCCAGGTCAAAGTAGAGAACGTTCCCCACACCAGGAAATGCTCTCATGCCCCTCCTCGCCCTTAGGACCCTCACCATCACCTCCGGTCTGACCTCTACCGCCAGAGATTGGTTTTGCCTCTTTGGGAACTTTACACAAGTAAAATCAATTTGTTCCCTTCTGCATTTGGCTGCTCTCCTTCAAGTCTGTGCTGCGGGATTTATCCACGTTGTTGTGTAGCCTCAATTCACTCCTTTTTCATGTTGCTTAATATTGCTTGAATACATCACAGTATTTGCCCATTGTACTGTTGGACATTTGGATTCCTCTACTCTTTGGCTCTTCTGAATAATACTGATATGAATATTCTTAACCATGTGTGTTGCAGTTCTAATGTATCTAACTCATTTCCTCGGGGGCAGATACCATTGTATTTGCTGGAACATCTTCTAAAATAGATAGAAATTTTAGATTCTCCTGCCAGATAGTTGAACCAATCTTTAACCCCACCAGCAGTGTTTACACTTTCTGATGTTCCAACTCTTGGTATTGTCAGTCTTTTAATTTCAGCTATTCTCGTGTGGCTGACATGATAGTTCATAATGGTTCTACTGTGTGCTTCCCAAATGAACAATAAAGCAAATGCAGCTTTTCATATGCTTGTTGGCTATTTTCACATGTTCTACTGTTCAGTGTCTCTTAGAGTTATTAGCCATCTTAAAAAATTGGATTGTCAGTCTTTTTCTTATTGCTTTTGGAAGATTCTGTAATGCACTTTGGACATGGCTTCTCATATAGATACACACACACACGCATATGTAGCTTGTATATGTATGAAAGAGAGAGGGAGAGAGAATTGGGTGTCTTTTGAAGACCAGAAATTCTAATTTTAATAAATTTAAATCGATTTCTAAAAGATTGCATGGTGTGAGTTAGGGTTCCTATTTTTCCTCCATAGAGATATTCATATTCATTTTATTTTATTGTTTCTAAAGATTTTATTTATTTATTTGTCAGAGAGAGAGAGAGAGATCACAAGCAGGGGGAGCGGCAGGCAGAGGGAGAAGCAGGCTCCCCACCATGCAGGGAGCCAGACGTAGGGCTCGATCCCAGGACCCCGGGATCATGACCTGAGCCGAAGGCAGACGCTTAACCGACTGAGCCGCCCAGACGCCCCCCTTCATATTCATTCTAAAGCCGTCTGTGTTTTCTGTGAGTGTGCACGAGTGTGTATGTGTGTGTGTAAAAACACTTTAACTATTAACTAAATTTCCTTTAATAGTTATAGTACAGGTCAGATTTCCTATTTCTTCATGAGTTAGTTTATGTTATTTCTAATTTTACTAGGAACATTGTCAGTTTTGTCTAAATTGTGAGTTTATGGCCATGAAGATTT
>NW_022591419.1:0-6769 GCF_004348235.1 Phoca vitulina
ATTAATAGTTTGTATTTTGAGTAAGAAATGGGGATTTATTGAAGAATATTAAGAATGATCCATTTGGTATTTTTTATTAAGATTACTGTGCCAGCTTTATGAAAGATGAATTTTGGGGTACAGATTGGATTTTGCAGTCAGGAAGAACAATTAGAGGGTTTTTGGAATAATTTAACTCAGTGATAAAGTAGTTAATTATAAGTTATATGAATTTATTAAGATGGAATTGTAAGTAGTACTTCTTGTAATCTAAATTTTAGTGTTGCCAAATGGGAAAATTTAATGTTATAAAAATATTGATCTTTTCAAATTAATATAACAAATGTACATTTAGTCAGAATTTAAAAAGGACTTTTTTTTTTAATGAGGGAGACATAATTTGAAGATTATATAGAAATCATTTAGGAGCCTTTTTTAAAAGAAATGATAGCTCTTTGACCACTTGTCCCAATTCCTTTTGAGATTATTGGTGCATCTATTTTAATATAGATTCGTCCATTTTTAATGGTTTTTTCAAAGCCATTGGTTAGAAGTTTACATTATGCTATTTTAGGATTTATTTTGTTTTCTTTTTCCTGTATCTCTTTTTCCGTTTATTTTTCATTTATAGAAGTATTTGTTTTTTGTTTGTTTTCCTCTCAATCAGGTTTGTCAGGCGATTGTGTATTACCGGTGCTTTCAACTAACTGATTTTAGGTTTCATTTAACTGTTCCGTCTTATTTCTTGTTGCTGTTACTGTTTTCTATTTAATTACTTTAATCTTCATCTTTATTAATTTCTTCTCCCCCTTTTTGTTCATTTTTAATTCCTCAGATGTCTGGTGGTTGGTGGAATGGCTAAGGACTGAATCTTTCTCATGTCATTCCTTATCATTTAATAGTCAAGCCCAAGCATCCTTCCATGGCAGCTTGAATCTAATAGGTCAAAAGTAGAAGCTGCAAGATCTCTTATGATCTGAGCTCAGAAGCCTGAGAACATAATTTCCATTACATTTTATTGGTTAGGAGCCAGCCCAGACTCCCAGGGAGGGAAAAGAGTCTTGATGAGAGAAGTAGAATATATATATATATATATGTATGTATGAGTGGGACAAATTATAGATGGCCATTTTTGGAAATAGTCTGTGATAATCTTTCCTCTGGCCACATGTTAATGTTTTTTCCACAGGCAAAATGTGCTCACCCCTTCCTTCTAAAATCTCATTACACTCTAGTTTTATCTTAAAGTCTAGGGTCTTATCATCTGTACCAGGTCTAGATACGGGTTCTTGGCAGAGCTCTTCTTGATCTGGAGATCTGCTATCTAAAAAGGGAAGTTACCCTACCCTATCCCTCCCAACACATACTTAACACATACTATTGAGAAAAGGATGGGATAATTGCAATAGACACTGTTACTCAAATAGGGGGAAAACAGAAGGCAATCCTGAAATCTAACTAGACACAAGTCACCAGTTCTCCTGACTTTCAGGGTGGGGTATGTACTTTGATTGAGGTCTAGTTTTGCTCCCTGGGAATGATTTCCTAAATCCAAAATAAAGTGGCTCTTATTTTGCAGTGTGGTACATATATTCTACTCTCTGAATCATCATTCCTTTGCCATAAGAAATTGCCCACATTTGCAGCTGAATAGCTCACTCAGCCTGCTTCCTATTCATCTATTACTGGGGACCTAGAGATCTCTTTTCATTTTGAAACGTCGCTGTCTTTTTTAGTCTAATATGATGGTGTTTCTCTTAAAAATTTGTTTTCTGTGTATGTTACTGTTCATTCTTATACCCCAAAGCTACAACCATAATTCTTTCTGAAATAGACTTCTTTTTACTTAAAGTATGTCAGGCTTCTACAGGACAATACCTTCAAGATTATTCAAGTTCTTTCGTCTTTGGAGGATCCACAAAGAATATTTAAGTGTTTCTGAGGTCTTAACAGGGAGTCTTGTAGTTACACCCTTGATTTGACTTTGACTCTGCGGCTACATTTTACTGTCAGTACTATGACTTTGATCTTTGCCCTAAAGTAATTTCTTACTTTGAGAATTTCTTTTGTGGGCTGGAGATACTGTCCTGGATTCTCTATATGTCTTCTAATATCTGCTTTAAAATTGAACAGTTCTTTCTTTAGTTTATTTCTCTTGCAATAACTTTATTGCATTTCAGTAGTATAAGCCGAATAGTATTTTTAGAATTCTGGCTGGAAATTTCCTTAGCCAGATCCACAAGTTTATTAGGTATGTTTTTAACCCTGCAAGTTACTCTAGGCCTGAGTTTTGTTAATTGTTCTATAATTACATAACAGAGTCCCTACCCTGTTTTTCAGCTTCCAATATCAATTCTCCACACTGGCAAAAGCAAAACCTGTAAAGCTTGTTAGAGACTGTCGGATTGAAAGTTTTCCACCACATTCTTTAAGGAAGTCATAAGGTTAGCCAAAATTCACAAGAGTGGCATAGAGTGGGAAAAATTGTGGAAATAATCCAACCCAGTATTCAATTTTTGTAAATGTTCTAATGACATAAAACAATACACATTTTCTATTGCTAAGTATACCAGTTATGTTTTCTTAAATAACAAAGTATTCCAAACCTTGGTGATTTGAAACCACAGATATTCATTATTTCTCTTAGTGACTGGTTAAGTGTTCTCTCTGGGAAGGCTTGGCTTGGGTTGGATGATCTTAGATAGCTTTATTCATATATATGAAATCCCAGCTGGGGCATCTGTGACAGATGGGACCTCTTTCTAGTCTCTTATCCTCTAGGAGGCTAGCCCAGGGTATCTTACAGAAGGATTCCCAGCAGCAAGAGCAAAACAAACCTGGAAGACGTCTTGAGGCCTAATAAGCTCAGACCTCAGATACTGCCATTTTCATTGTATCCTATTGGCCAAAGCTAGTCACAGGGCAGTCCAGTTTTGAGGAGTTGAAGAAATGGACTCCACATTTGAGGGGAGCTACTATAAAGAATTTATGGCCATTTTAGTCTACCATAAGTGGAGACTTCCCTTTCTTTCTCTCCCTTCCCTTTCTCTCTTTATATAAAATTCAATTAAATCTAGATTTGCTTTATTTAACTCTATTTTTATTAGTAAATAGGCTAGGCTGCTATATAGAGAGACCTTGTACAATTCAATAGCTTAAATATGACAGAATATTATTTTTCTCTCCTGGAAAATTTGGGTAGAGAGTTTCAGGTAGGTATAGTACTTTGATGTTATTTGGGACCCAGTCTTCTTACTTCTTATCTTTATTTCTCATTGAAGTATAGAAATTTTACCAGATCCTAATTTTTTTTTATTTAATCAACTAAGTTTTATTTTCCTACTTATTTTATTATTATCTTTTTTCTTTTACCCTTATGAAACTAATATTTGAATATTATGATTCCTAGATCTAATTTTTAAGTTTTCTATATTTTTGGTCTTGTTTTCTATTTATGTGTTTGCTCTGTACTATGAAATATTTATTCCATTTACTTGACAATAGTTCTAAATCTATTCTCAAAAGTAGCCTTTCTCCTTTCCACTTCCTCTTGACTTTTTTAAATTGTTTTTTATTTTAATTCTAATATAGTTATTACACAGCCTCGTATTAGTTTCACAATATAGTGATTCAACAATTCTATATATTATTCAGTGCTCATCATGATAAGTGTACTCTTTAAAACCCCATCACCTATTTCACCCATCCCCTCACACACCTCCCCTCTGGTAACCATCTGTTGGTTCTCTATAGTTACGAGTCTGTTTCTTGGTTTGCCCCTCTCTCTCTTTTTGCCTTTGTTCATTTGTTCTCTTAAATTCTACATATGAGTGAAATCATATGGTATTTGTCATTTTCTGACTGACTTATTATGCTTAGCATTATACTCTCTAGCTCCATCCATATTGTTGGAAATGGAAAGATTCTGTTCTTATGAACATTGCATGTAACAATCTATGAAGCTGGTGTCACTTACATCATATATATATATATATATATGCACACACCACATCTTCTACACCCATTCACCTACTGATGGACACTTGAATTGCTTCAGTAATTAGGCTATTGTAAATAATGCTGAAATAAACATAGAGGTGCATGTATCCCTTTGAATTAGTGTTTTTGTATTTTTTTTTTTGGTAAATACCTAGTATTGGGATTTACTGGACCCTAAGGTAGTTCTGTTTTTAACTTTTTGAGGAAGCTCCATACTGTTTTCCACTGTGGCTGCTGCAGCTTGCATTCCCACCAACACTGCACCAGGGTTCCTTTTCTTCCCCATCCTCACCAACACCTGTTGTTTCTTGTGTTTTGATTTTAGTCATTCTGACAGGTATGAGGGTAATATCTCAGTGTAGTTTTGATTTGCATTTTCCTGACGATGAGTGATGTTGAGCATCTTTTTGTTTTTCAGTTGGTCATCTTGATGTCTTCTTTGGAGAAATACCTGTTCATATCTTCTGCTCATTTTTTAATTGGATTATTTGTTTTTTAGGTGTTGAGTTCTATCAGGTCTCTATTTATTTGGATACTAACCCTTTATCAGATATGTCATTTGCAAATATCTCCCATTCCATAGGTTGCCTTTTGGTTTTATTGATTATTTCCTTCACTGTGCAGAAAATTTTTATTGTGATGTAGTCCTGACGCTTTATTTTTGTTTTTATTTCCCTTGCCTCAGGAGACCTATCTAGAAACATTTTGCTGTGGTCAATGTCAGAGAAATTAAAGCCTGAGTTCTCTTCTAGGATTTTTAAGGTCTCAGGCTCACGTTTAAGTCTTTTAACCATTTTGAGTTTATTTTTGTGTATGCTGTGAGAAAGTGGTCCAATTCCTTTCTTWTGCATGTTGCTGTCCAGTTTTCCCAACACCATTTGTTGGAGAGAAGGTCTTTTTCCCACTGCATATTGTTTCCTGCTTTGTTGAAGATTAATTGACCTTATAATCATGGAGCCTATTTCTGTGTTTTATATTCTGTTCCATTGATCTATGTGTCTATTTTTGTGCCAGTACCATACTGTTTTGATTACTATGGCTTTGTAATAGAACTTGAAGTCTGGAATTGTGATACCTCCAGCTTTGGTTTCCAATTTCAAGATTGCTTTGGCTATTTGAGGTCTTTTGTGGTTCCATATAAATTTTAGGATTGTTCTAGTTCTGTGAAAAATACTATTGGTATTTTGATAGGGATTGCATTAAATCTGTAGATTGCTTTGGATGGTATAGACATTTTATTTTATTTTACTATTATTTTTAAAAGATTTTATTTATTTATTTGTCAAAGAGAGAGCACAAGCAGGGGGAGTGGCAGGCAGAGGGAGAAACAGGCTCCCCACTGAGCAGGGAGCCTGATGTGGGACCCAATCCCAAGACCCTGGGATCATGACCTGAGCCGAAGGCAGACGCTTAACCAACTGAGCCACCCAGCCATCCCAGTGTAGACATTTTAACACTATTTATTCTTCCAGTCCATAAGCATGGAATGTCTTTCCATTTCTGTGTGCCATTGTCAATTTCTTTCATCAATGTTTTCTACTTTTCAGAGTATAGGTCTTTCTCTTCTTTGGTTAAATTGATCCCTGGGTATCTTATGTTTTTGGTGTAATTCTAAATGGGATTATTTTCTTAATTTCTCTTTCTACTGCTTCATTATTAGTGTATAGAAATTCAACAGCTTTTTGTACATTTATTTTGTACCCTACTAAATTCAATGATCAGTTCTAGTAGTTTTTTTTGTGGAGTGTTTTGAGTTTTCTATATATGGTATCATGTCATCTGCAATTAGTGAAATTTCGTTCTTCTTTACCAGTTTGATGCATTTTATTTCTTTTTGTTGTCTGATTCCTTTAGCTAGGATTTCTAGTATAATGCTGAATAAAAGTGATGAAAGTGGACATCCACATCTTGTTCCTGACCTTAGGGGAAAAGCTCTCAGTTATTCATAATTGAGTATGATGTTGGCTGTGGGTTTTTCATATAAGGCCTTAATTATGTGGAGGTATGTTCTTGTTAAACTACTTTGTTGAGGATTTTTGTTATGAATGGATGTTGTACCTTGTCAAATACTTTTTCTACATTTTTTGAAATGATCATATGTTTTTTATTGATGTCATGCATCATGAAATTATTGAACCAACCTTGCATTGCAGGAATACACTTGATTGTGGTGAATGATGTTTCTAATGTATTGTTGGATTTGGTTTACTAGTATTTTGTTGAGGATTTTTACATTTGTGTTCATCAGAGATATTGGGTGACAGTTCTCTTTTTTTGTGGTGTCTATCTGGTTTTGGTATCAGGGTAATGCTTGCCTAATAGAATGATTTTGGAAGCATTCTTTTGGCTTCTATTTTTTGGGGATAGTTTGAGAAAAATAGGTATTAACTCTTCTTTAAATGTTTGGCAGAATTTGCCTGTGAAGTCCTCTGGTCCTGGACTTTTCTTTGTTGGGATTTTTTTGATTACTGATTCAATTCCTTTGCTGGTAATTATTCTGTTCAAATTTTCTATTTCTTCCTGCTTCATTTTTGGTAGGTTATATGTTTCTAGGAATTTATCCATTTCTTCCAGGTTGTCCAATTTGTTGGTATATAATTTTGCATAATATTCTCTTACAATTTTTTGTATTACCGTGGTGTCATTTGTTATTTCTCCTCTTTCATTTGTGATTTTGTTTTATTAGAGTCCTCTTTTTTTAATGAGTCTGTTTAGAGGTTTACCAATTTTGTCCATCTCTTCAAAGAACCAGCTCCTGGTTTCATTGATCTGTTCTATTGTTGTTGTTGTT
>NW_022591420.1:0-6709 GCF_004348235.1 Phoca vitulina
TGTGGTGACAACACACACACCACCCAGACCTCAGTGGCCTTTCCTTCCTCCCTAACCAGGCTCTTCCCCCACGGCCCCTCCTGCCTTCCCCAGATTTGACTTGGGACTCATTCCCCTCCCTTTTTCTTCTTATTTCAGATGGAAGAAGCACCACAGGCCTCCCTGTGGCGTCCATCATTGGCATTGCAGTCGGGGTCCTGGTCGGACTGGCACTATAGTTCTGCCCTGGGGTGTCTCCTGTTCCGCACAGTTTTTTCAGAGTTCTGCAGAATTTTCACGACAGATCATCTCAAAAACATACAAATTCATCCATAGAGTAGAGAGGGAATATCCCCCACCCAACTCATTCTGAGGTTAGTATAACCTTTAAATTGAAATAGGAATAACAGGAAAAGTACAAAAACAAGAAAATATCAGGCCAATCATACTCATGAACATAGAGGAAAAATGCTAGACAAGGAATTCTCAAACCAAATCCAACAGTATATAGAATAAGACAGTACGCCGTGACTAAGTTCCGATTGTCCCAGCAAAGTAAGGCGATTCAACATTAGAAATTTATAAATGGGAGGCACCTGGGTGGCTCAGTCGGTTAAGCAGCCGGCTCTTGATTTTGGCTCAGGTCATGATCTCAGGGTCCTGGGATCGCTCCCCATGTCAGGTCTGAGCTCGGCAGGGAGTCTGCGTGAGGATTTCTCTCCCTCTCCCACTGCCCCTCCCCTCTCTCAAACAAATAAATAAATCTTAGAAAGAAAAGAAATTTATAAATGGAAGAGGGCAGCAACTTCTAGGGTGCCAGCAATGTTCTGTTTCCTGATCTAGCTGCTAGATACATGGGTGTGTTCGATTTTTGAAAACTCAGTAAGCAAAATACTTCATTCTGTAACAGTCCCTCTACCCCCTCAATTTTTTTTCATGAGACTCTTTGAAAAGACCAGATCAGACATGTCCAGTAGAACGCCCACATTCTGACTTTGTTTCCTTATGGTGTCATTTCACTGGCTTCTCTAAACCCTGTATTTCCTATAATTTGGAAAATGAATCTCAAATATTGAATAGTTTCAGGTTATATTTTGTGGCAAGAATGCGTCCTGGGTTTTATATTGCATCATCACAAGAGGCACATACGAACTTGTTGTCTAGACCTTATGCCAGTGTAACTATTTCAGTGACATAAAAATTGGTCAGTGGGCACATTTTTTTAGGTTTCTTAAAAAATTGCAGTTAGTTGGGACACCTGGGTGGCTCAGTCAGTTAAGGGTCTGCTTCGGCTCAGGTCATGATCCTGGGGTCCTGAGAACCAGCCTCCCATTGGGTTCCCTGCTCAACAAGGAGTCTGCTTCTCCCTCTGCCTATCCCCCTGCTTGTGCTCTCTCTCCCTCTCAAATAAATAATAAAATCTTTTAAAAAATAAAAAATAAATAAAATAAATTCCAGTTAGTTGACATACAGGGTAATATTAGTTTTAGGTGTATAATATACTCATTCAACTCTTCCATACAACACCTGGTGCTCATCACAACCAGTGCCCTCCTTAATCCCCATCTCCTATTTCACTCATTCCCCCACTCACTTCCCCTCTAGCAACCATCAGCTTGTTCTCAATAGTTAAAAATCTGTTTCTTGGTTTGCCTCTCTCTCTTTTTCCCCTATTCTAATTTGCTTCGTTTCTTAATTTCCACATGACTGAAATCATAGCGTATTTCTCTTTCCCTGACTGACATATTTCACTTAGCATAACACACTCTAGCTCCACCCACATTGTCGCAAATGAAAAGATTTCATTCTTTATTGTGGCTGAGTAGTATTCCATTATGTATACATATATATATTCCATTATATGTATATATATACACCACATCATCTTTATCCATTCATCAACTGATGGACATTTGGGCTCTTTCCATAGTTTGGCTATTGTAAATAATCCTGCTATAAGCACTGGGTGTGTGTATCCCTTTGAATTAGGATTTTTGTATCCTTCGGGTAAATACCTAGGAGAGCACTTGCTGGATCACTGGGTAGTTTTATTTTTAACTTTTTGAGGAACCTTTCTACCGTGTTCCAGAGTGGCTGCCCCGGTTTACATTCCCACCAACATGCAGGAGTGCTCTCCTTTCTAATCAGTGGGCATTTTTTTGTGCAAAGACAAATTTGTATACAGAAATACAAGATTAGAAAACTATCTACCATGCTGGTCCTCAACAGAAGGAAAGCTGTCTATGGCAAGCCCACAGCTAACGTCATACTCAGTGGTGAAAGGCTGAAAGCTTCTCTATTAGAATCAGAAACATGACAAGGGTGCTCATCCTCACCACTTCTGTTCAGCATAGTACTGAGAGTCTTAGAGCAATTACGCAAGAAAAAGAAATAAAAGGCATTCATGCCAGAAAAGAAGAAGTAAAATTCTCTTTGTTTGTAGATGACATGATCTTCTATAGAGAAAACTCCAAAGGCTCCATGAAACACTGTCAGAACTAATATACAAATTTAAGGAAGCTGCAGGATGCAAAATCAATCTACAGAAACCAGTGCATTTCTATCCACTAACAGAGAACCTATGGCAAACTACCTGGAAAACAAATAAAAGAATCCCATTTCCAATGGCATCAGAAAGAATGAAATGCTTTGCCCTGGCGGGGCCCTGAGGGTGGAAGCAGGCACCGGGGAGGCAGGGAGTAGTCCAGTCTGTAGGGTCAGAGGCAAGGGAACTCTGCTCTGTGGGCACCAAAGATGCTGCTTGGGAGGCAACCCCCAGCCCCCACAGACTATGGGTCAAGGAATAAGCAGAGTCCACTCAACCAGAAGAGAAGCAAAGATAAAGCACGATGGCTTCAGTGTCTAATGGGAAGCAAGACCCAGGTCCCCATTTGCCACCACCAAGAAAGCAGAGCCTGTAGTTTTGGAGTACTGCCCAAAGATGCACTTGCTGGTATCTTGGCATTCGGCTTTGCAAATGCCATACCCAGGAGAATGCCAGAGTAAATTTCATTCCTTGGACGATCTGCTCTTTTTTGTCCCAGGAAATAGCAGGAACGGCCGCTTATGTGTGAAGAATGCAATATAAAGGATGCATTGAGGGGTGCTGGGTGGCTCAGTCGTTAAGCACCTTCAGCTCAGGTGATTCCTGGGATCAAGGCCGGCATCGGGCTCCCTGCTCGGTGGGAAGCCTGCTTCTCCCTCTCCCATGCCCCAAGCTTGTGTTGCTGCTCTCACTGTCAAATAAATAAATAAAATCTTTAAAAAAAAAAAAAAGGATGCATTGAATGAAAAGGGACATTCACAGCCTTCACCTTCCTAAACTCTGTATCTATTGAAGTTTCTTACACCTCTGAATTTGTACACATTTCAAGTGTACTTTAAAATAGTATACTTAGAGTGGGACCGAAACATTGTGATACTCTCACTCTGTTGGGATGGTTTCTGTGGAAGATTCTCAATGAAATTGAACAGCAAATGTTTTTCTGCTGTTTAAGAACCTATTGAGAGCTCTTCACATGGAAAAGGAATTATGTTGCAACTAACTTGTTTACAGCTAAGTAAAAGAATTCAGTCTTCTCTGAAAAAAAGAAAGAAAGAAAAAGAAACAAAATAATTAGACTAAATGTCATCAAGGAGGGGAAAGATCTTTAGAGTAAGACCATGAGATATTGATGAAAGAAACTGAAGCACACACCAATAAATGAAAAGATATCCCCTGTCCATGGGTTGGAAGAATTAATACTGTTAAAATATCCGTACTATTCAACATGACCTATATATGCAATGCAACCCCCATCAAAATTCCAATGGTCTTTTTCAGGGAAGGGGAAAAAGGAATTCTAAAATTTGGGTGGAACCACAAAATATGTCAAAGAGCCAAAGAAATCTTGGGCAAGAAGAACGAAGCTGGAGGCATCACTCTTCCTGATTTCAAACTACATTTCAAAACCGCAGTAATGAAAGCAGTATGGCATTGTGACAGCCCTCCACCAGGTTTAAGGGTTCATGTGCTCCAAGCATGTGTACCCCCTTGCTTATTGACCTAAGTCCCATGATCTGTAGCAGAACTAACCTACTTCCTTTGGGATTTGCAGACCACTGGCCTCGAGGAGTGAAGGACCAAACTTTCCCAGGAGATAAGGCCTGCCTACATTGGAAAATAGCTGCCCTGGGTGCCAGCAAGTCTGTTCAGGGTCATGTCCGCATACTACCAGCTGCTTGGGCACCTGCTTCTCCTGCACTCAGCCGCCCTCCCTTTTCTCATGCCTTCCCCTTTAAAGCACCCTCCACTCCCAAACCCCCTGGACCGGGAACATGATCTTTGAAACATTAGTCCACTGTCTTCCCAGCATGCTGGCTTCCTGATTAAAGCAACCTTTCTTCACCTACCATCACTTGTCCCTCATGTGTTGACTTTTGAGGTGTGAGCAGCCAAACGTGAGTTTGGAACCAGTCTCAGTCAGGTAAGAGTATTGACAGAAAGACAGAACAATGGAACAGAACAGAGAGCCCTCAATAAATTCCTGCATATATGGTCATCGGATCTTTCTTTGACAAGGGTGTTAAGAATACACAGTGGGAAAAGACAGTCTCTTCAACAAATGATGTTGGGAAAAGTGGATATCCACATAGCAAAAGAATGAAATTACACATTTACTTTACACATACACAAAGATCAACTCAAAATGGATGAACGACTTCAATATAAGACCCCAAACCATAAAACTCCTCAAAGAAGACATAGGGGAAAAGCTTGATGACATTGGTCTTGGCAATGACTTCATGCATATGGTAACAAAAAGCACATGCAACAGAAACGAAAATCAACAAGTGGGACTATATCAAACTAGGAAGCTTCTGCCCAGCTAAGGAAACCATCAGCACAATGAAAAGGCAACCTACCAACTGGGAGAGAATATTTTCAAACCATGTATCAGATAAGGGGTTAATATCCCACATATGTAAGGAACTCCTACAGCTGGATAGTAAAACACAAACCAACAAATAACCTGATTTTAAATGGGTTAAAGACTTGAGTAGATATTTCTTCTGTGGCAGTCGGGTATATGTAAAAAGAGAAATGGAAATCTAACCCACCATGAGATATTACCACACACATGTTGCAAAGGTTATTATTGAAAAAAAAAAAAAAGACAAGTGTTGGTGAGGATATTGAGAAATTGGAACCTTTGCACCCTGTTGGTGAGAATGCAAACTGGCGCGGCCACTTGGAAAACAGTATGGAGGTTCCTCAAAAAATTAAACATACAACTACACTAAGATCCAGCAATCCCACTTCCGGGCATTTCTCCAGAAGAACTGAAATCAAGATCTCGAGGAGATATTAGCACAGCTGTGTTCATTGCAACACTATTCACAGTAGCCGAGATACGGAAACAACCTAAATGTCCATCGACAAACTAATGATTGAGGAAAATGCTGTAAATACATACAATGGAAAACTATTCAGAGGACAGATCTCATATGAGCTGTTAATAAAGTAAAAGAATGATAAAAGAAAGTGAAAAATGATTTCACAGTCAAAACTAAAACTCCACACTGAGATGCCACTTCACATACAGTAGACGGGCTAAAATATTAAAAACACTTTCCAAACTAAGTGTTGTTGAGGATGGGGGGGGACAAGTGGAACGCTCCTACATTGCTAGGGAGAATGTACAATTGCAACTACTTTGGAAAACAGTGTAGCGTGTTCTTCAAAAAACTAAACCTGTGCCTCCTCAGCGATTCCCTCACTGCAGTCCTGGGTGGAACTCTACCCCAGAGAAATGAAAGCACACGCCCACTTCAAAGACTCCTGCACAAAAGTTCCTGGCAGGTATACTTGTAATCGCCTAGAGTTGGAAACAACATAAATGTCCATAAATGTGTGAATTAAAAAAAAAAAACTTTCTGCATCCTTTCAATGTAATACAACTAAGGGATAAAAAAGAAAAAAACTGTGGAGATTTGCAATAACAAGGAGCAATGAGTTATTTTTGAAAACCATGCTGAGTAAAGATGTTGACTGTGGTCCCAAATCGTATTGTATGATTCAAATTTTCAAAATTCTAAAAAATGCACACTAATCTATAACAGCAAAAGCAAATGTAAGGTTTCATGGGAACATGGGGAAGGAGGGTCAGAGGGGTGGGAATGAAGAGAATAAAGAGGACATGAGGAGACTTTGGAGAAGAAGGGACATATTCAGTATCTTCACCTAGGAATGACTTCTCTGCATGCCCGTGGCAAAACATATTAAATTGTATACTTTCAATATGTTGAAATTCTTATATGTCAACTATAATTCAACAAAATGGTTAAAAATTAACGTCTATAATGTACAAATTTAAAAAAAATAAAAAACTGGATAGAGGGACTTTTTCGTCCGCATTTCCTGCACAGTCCACCAGAGGGCGGCAGAGCGCTCTACACCTGGGCGCCTTCCTCAGCACCCACAGCCCAGCAGGGTCTGAGCCTCCCCAGCCTCACCCAGTCACCGTCCTCCTGGCTCTCCAGGCTCCCCACACTGGACCCCGTCAGCGCCCCTAGCCAGCCAGGCGTCTGCCCGCTGAGACTGGTCCCTCTATGGGCAGCTCGTCCCTCCACACCTCTGTCCTTAGAGGGCGAAAGTCTATTCACGCTTCAGGTCTCGGACAAAAGGTCACTTTCCCAGGAGTGCTCCAAGTGACCCCCCATCAGCTGAGACCCCCTGACATGCTCCAGA
>NW_022591421.1:0-6694 GCF_004348235.1 Phoca vitulina
CCCCCCCATGGATGCTAAGAGCTGCCGTGAATATGGCTTATGTGGCCCCAAGCTCCCCGGAGGCCAAAGCAAAAAGGGAAGCTTCCCGCTCACGGGCAGGAGGCAGAGCCTTTCCTGATGTCCGGTCTCCGCAGGACCTCCTGGCACCTTCCCGGGGAACACAGACTGGAGGGCTAGGTCTTCTAGTAGCTGTTGGGGTGGGGGGATGACAGCGGCCCGGCCTGCCCCCAAGGAGCCTCAGGAGATGCGCGGCCACTGAGCCCTGCCCGGTGGCCGACAGACTTGGGACCCATCCCCCGTGGGGAGAGGGGTTGGGTGCCAGCCACTCACGACTCCCGAGGAAGGGAGCTCGGGAGGGCGAGGGGCAGGCATCAGAGACCAGACTGGGCCCTCGGCACCTGACCCCACCTGAGCTCCATTCCAGTTCTCTCCCACAGGCCTCGGGGAAGTACAAGCTGATGGTAACTGTGGCCCACCCCAGGCCTGCATGGTGTGGTGTGGCGTGGTGTGGCGTGGCGTGGCCCAAGGGCATGCACAGGCATGGTGTGTCCAGGCCCCGCTTGGAGAAGCAGCCTGAGTGCAGGGAGGCAGGAGGAAGATTCTGGATGCCAGATTGGAATGATGCCTCCAGCCAATGGGCAGTGGGCTGCCACAGTTGGTTCCTGAGCCAAGAAGTGGGGTTCACAATACATATTGTGGGGTGTCTGGGTGGCTCCATCGGTTAAACGTCTGCCTTCGGCTCAGGTCATGATCTCAGGGTCCTGGGATTGATCCCCGAGTTGGGCTCCCTGCTTCTCCCTTTCCCTCTGCCCCTCCCCCTGCTTGTGCGCTCTCTCTCTCTCTCTCTCACTGTCAAATAAATAAATAAAATCTTTAAAATATATATATACACATACATATTGTGGGCAGGTTAGCTGAGGAATGGCATGGAAGGTGAATAAAAGTGGGTGTGGGGGCAACTGGAGGCAGGGAGGCCATGGCGGGGTGGGGGTGGGCTCTGGGCCTGGGTGGGGGGATGGAAGAAGATAGGAAGACCAGAGATGTCTCCATGGAGGTGCCAGCAAGGAGGGCACAGGTCGCTGGGAGGAGGGGCTGGGTGGGGTGCAGCCTTGAGGAGGTGGCACAAGTCTGGAGGGCAACGATGAGCCACAGTGGGCAGGTGGTTTGTGGGAAGCCTGGGCCAGAGCGGGAGCTTGGGAGCGGGGTCAGACCTAGAGATGCTGCAGGTGCCATCCCTTACCCAGGACTCTCCAGCACTAGCAGACAGCAGGCAGCAGAGTCGATGGGCAGAGAGCTCATGGGAGGGACAGAGAGGGCAGTGCTGGGCCACCGTCAGGGATAACATTGTTAGCTGGCCTTGAATGCCAACAGGGGATTTATGCTTGCTGCAAGAGGCCATAGGGAGCCATCGCAGGATCTTGAGCAGGGGAGTATTGTGAAGAAATCTATATTTGAGGGATACTAGCTCTGAAGGTAGGGGGATTCTGGACCCACTGTGGCAGTGGACACCGTGGTATCCCACCTGGTCCCTGGTGCCACCTCCCTGCCCCCCCCCCCCCCCCCCCACAAGAGTCGGGGGACTGGGTGGGAAGCAGGCTATGAGGGCCCTCAACCTGTTGCAGGCCAGCCCAACAGAGCCCTGGCCCCTGGGGGGAAGGGGTGAGCCAGCAATGCGGGGGAGGACCTGCGTAAACACTGACCAGCTTGACTTTCACATACAGGGTCCTCCCGGGCCACAGGGACCCCCAGGGCCACCTGGGATCCCCGGAGCCAAGGTGAGTTCACAGGCCTGTTGTGTGGCCCCCTCCAAGCCCCTTAACTCCAGCGCCCACCTCCCCTCTCCTCTCTGCCATGCTCACCCCTCTTCTCTCCTGGCATCCTGGCCCAGCTCCTGGGGGCTCAGAGGACGTGGCCCCGCTCCTTCCTAACCAAGCTGGATGCCTTGCTCCCAGCCCTAGCTCCTCCCTAGAAGCCCCAGTCACACGCGTAAGCCCTTGGGACGTCCCCAGGTCCCATAGATGACAGACATAGCCGTTCTTATGGCCCGTACACATCATTTACCGCCTGCCTGCGTGGCTCAGGAGACATGGAAATCGCAAGATCTGGTCCCGGCCATTGCCCTGGGCTGTGTGGCCTGCAACGAGTCATTGGATCCCCCCCCCCCCCGAGCCTCAGTTTCCCAAGCTATAACTTCCCAGACTGTAAATTATAGCCCTGGTGTGCATCTGCCCAGAGGAGCTGAGGAGGGTGCTGGGCACCCAGTGGGCACCTTCCTGGACCCCACCCACTTTAGGGATCCAACCCAGGGACGTCGTGCTGATCGGGGAGAGGAGGCAGCCCAGCCACAAGGCCCTCTTGGGGACCACGGGACACCGTAACCTCCCTTGCTTTCTCTTCCCTTCCAGGGCGAGCTGGGATTGCCTGGTGTCCCGGGAATCGACGGAGAGAAGGTCTCTGGGCCTTTCGTTTGCTTGGTGATCCTGGTGCCTAGTGGTGGGCTGCGTGTGTGCATGTGTGTGCGTGCATACGTGTGTGTGTGTGTGTGTGTGTGTGTGCAGAGTTAGAGGCCACAGGACAGAGTGCGCTGCCTGGGCACATGTCCTGGTTCTGCCCTTAGGCCTCGGGCAAGCTGCTCACTTTCTGGCAGCCTCAGATCCTCACCTGGAGGGGAGGATGGTCACAGTTGTAAGACTTATATAATTGTGTGTGTGGAAAACACAGAGCAGTGTGCGGGGCGCAATCTAGGGAAGAGTCTTCAAATGCTAGCTAATGTCGTTCCCGTTACTCTGGGCCCTATAAGTATTGCTGTAAGTACACACCTGTGTGTCCCTCCACACACAGCACGGTGTCAGGGGCATCACTGGACATTCATGGCGGTGGCTTTAGGGCCGTGTCTTGGACTTTCCATGATTGGCTGAGAGAGAGAATGAGTGGCCGGAAGGGGCACTGGGTGGATGGTTGGTTGTACGTGGGGGTTGCGGGCTCCCGGTGCAGGCTCCTGAGATGCGAGCTCAGGGTTGACCCTCCCCAAGCTCTGTAAGCGCCCCTGCAGGGGCTGCCCAGTCCCACTCCCTCCACCCCTCCCCCCTTGCACCCTTGTCTTCATCCAGGCCCCTCGGTGCATTCACCGCCTGGGCCAGAGGCAGGGACCCAAGATGAAGACATGGGGGTGGGGGTCTAGTCTGTCCAGGACTAAGCTCTGGGGACCCTCTGGGGTGGGGGAAGGGAGCATAGCTGCTGAGTTCTACCAACCCCTTGTTCTTGTGGTTCGCAGGGTCCCAAAGGAGCCAAAGGAGACCCGGGAGAGGCTGGGCCGACCGGACCCAAAGGGGAGGCGGGAGAGATGGGCCTGTCGGGCCTCCCGGTAGGTGGCTGCGCGGGCCCCACCCTACTCTGCCCCCTGTGGGGTTCCAGGGCCAATGTGTGCCCAAAACAGCAGCCGCGGAGAAGGGGGGCACCGCTGGGGCCCTGCCAACTCCACCTGGCCCAGGGGCACTGAGCCTTGGAAAGAAAGCTCGGACTCAGCCCTCGCTGCTTGGTCTTCTGAGCCTCTGTACACGGACCTACCGCCTACCTCCCAAGGCCTCCACAAAGGTGGCACAAAGGGTGGTTAGAGCCCACCCTGACTGCTCAAGTTTGCATCCTGCTCTGTCCCCTGCTGGCTCTGGAAGCCTGCACGAGTGTCCTGACCTCCCTGGGCCTTAGTTTCCCCACCTCTAAAATGGGGATGATAACCTCCTCCCACTCACGAGGGCCTGCCCGACAGGGCTGAGAGTGGTGGCTGGCCACGTGATAAAATACCCACCGTCACAGTCATTGTGGCTGGACAGAAAGAGCTGTGGGTTCAAGTGGCCAGCAGGTGCCCCCTCTTCGCATTTGATGTCCATCCACGGGGCTCCCTCAGCTAGAGAGCTGGGTGCCCCCTTGCCCCCCAGGAAACAATTTATACAGCTGTCAATGTGCTCTCCAAACACCCACTTGCTGGGCACCCAAAGCGTGTCACCAATTTAGGGGAATCTGCTTCAAGCTGCAAAGGCCAACTCATCGTTGCTGCTGGAGGCCTCATGGGGAAGGCAGGGGAGGTGATGACCACCGTGGGTGGTGGGTCTGGTGATGGGCAGAAAGGGCTGAAGGCCAGGCTGTCCTACAGGGCACCGATGGTCGCAAGGGCGAAAAGGGAGAGTCGGCATCTGACAGCCTACGGGAGAGCCTGGTAAGGGGGGCTGCTGAGGACCAGGGTCTCCCCTCAATGCCTGGGGGCCCCGAACCTTGGGACAGAAAGGCCACCTTTCTGTGGGCAGCGAGGGAGGGGGAAGGGGGCACCTCGGGCTGTGTCCTCCAACTGAGGCCCGTCTGAGAACCCCAAAGGCCAGCCCCTGGGCCCTCCACCAGGCAGTGCCCTTCTGGAGGGACTCAGCCCAGTGGCTCAGGGCCCAGCACCACCCCGCCAGGAGTGCTCATCTGATGTCCAGTGCGTTCAAGCATGGGCGAGTTGAGGTATGACGGGGCGGGGGTGACTAACCCATCTCTGACTGCTTCCTAGGCCCAGATCATAGTGGCGCCGGGGCCCCCCGGCCCCCCTGGTCCCCCAGGCCCCATGGTAAGAACGTTTGGCGTGAAGTAGCTGAGATACACAGGGGGTGGTGAGCCCAGGCCTGGAGCTGTGACCCAGGGGAGGACAGGATTTCCGGTGGGGAGGGGGCACATCAAGCAATATGGGAGAGCCTGGGTCTGGGCTTGGGAGTCTGTAGAGGTCAGGGCCACGGGGCCAGTGAGTGGCCTATAAGCCTTTGTGACCACTCTCCTCCTCCTCCAGGGCCTTCAGGGAATCCAGGGTCCCAAGGTAAGTTCTGGAAACCCCTCTACTCACTGCAGATGCCCAGCCTGGATAGTTCCAGAAAGCCTTGCTAATGAGCAGTGAGAGCCCCGCACTTGGCCCCAAACCAGCTCTGTATTATCCCAGGGCCTGAACATTCTGAATCCCCTGGAGCACAACCTCCCCAATGTCCTCGGAGCTGGTGCCCCCTAGCCCTACACTGGGACTTTGTACTTTCACCCTGTCCCTCTGCCCGAGCCCTCATCTGCAGCCTCTGCCTCCCTGTGCCACGCCCCCCTTCTGTACATGCTTCCCCCCTGCCCCCTACGCACACAGCTGTCTCTCAACTGCCCACAGGCTGGACATGAAGTCTTGGGTTTGGTGTGTATTACATAATGTCATGATCTCTGCTCTTAAATTAAAACCGTGAGTGTGGCCTGCCCATGTGCCCCGTGTGGGGGAGGCCAGCTGGCTTCACAGCTTGCTAGGTCTGGTTTCTCTTCCACTCACTCTGGGGGAGAGTACATCTCTGACTCCCCAGCCCAGAGGCCAGCAGGACTCAGACATGAATCCCACAGCCGAGCGGGGCCGAGCACGTGGCCCGACCAGATGTGCTGCTTCTGGTTCTGTTTGGCCCCACGGCCCTCCCCAGGTCGTATTTAGAAGAGGCAGCTGCTGTCAGGGATGAGGTCCAAGGCTGGGGCTCAGAAACCCGACGGGTCCTCAGCCTTGCTGCTTCTTGGCTGTGCGGCTGGACCTGTCCCTGCCCCTCGCTCTGCCTGTCTTTACTCATCTGTGAAATGGGTGTGAAGGAGCCCATGTGTGGGTTCTGGTTACTGTTTGTACTGGAAGGAAGCTGGGGTCAAGCCTGTGAGAGCCTGGTGTCCTTTCTGCCCTGCACTCCCCAGCTCACACTGAGGCCCCAAGCTTTCCTGTCCTGCTGTCTGTCTGAGCCCTTCCCCCTGACCGATGTCTCCTCTTTGCTTCCAGGGCTTGGACGGAGTAAAGGGAGAGAAGGGTGTGTCGGGTGAGAGAGGCCCCAGCGGCCTGCCTGTGAGTGTCATGAGCCTCGTTTATCCCTCTGGGGCACTAATTCCTATAACTAATTCCTGTAATTGACCCATTCCTTTTCCACCCAGGGGCCAGCTGGCCCGCCAGGCCTTATCGGGCTGCCAGGAACCAAAGGAGAGAAGGTAACGACCTTCCTTTAATGCCTACCAAGTATGGCTGCACATTTACAGTGTCACTCGGCCTTGGGGACTCAACCCCCTGCACTACACCATCCCAGGGCCAGAAATCAGGCTTGTGGACAACTCACAAGGCTGAACATCCCAGCAGTAGTGCTCCCAACACCCCCTCCCTGGCCCCTTACATGTCCTCTTTGTCTCTCCTCAGGGAAGACCTGGGGAGCCAGGACTAGATGTAAGTATCTCATCGTTCACAGTGATCAGGCTCTTCTTGTGTGTAGCTTCTGCCCTTGCACTGGCCATACAGTAATCTCATCTGCTGGGCTTGGATGTGACCCCCTTCTCCAGGGCGGGGACTCCCAACTGACTGGTTCCCTCTGGGTCCCCAGTGCCAAGTCTAGTTCACAGCCCAGAGTAGGTACTTGATGGGTGGATGGATGGATGGATGGATGGGTGATAAGTGGATGGAAGATGGGTGGATGGATGATGGATCGGTGGATGATGGATGGATAATGGGTGGGTGAAAGATGGGTGGATGGATAATGGATGGATGGATGAGGGTGGATGGATGGATGATGGGTGGCTGGAAGATGGATGGATGGGTGATGGGTGGATGGATGGGTGATGGGTGGATGGATGATGGTGGATGGGTAATGGATGGAAGTTGGGTGGGTGGATGGATGGATGGATG
>NW_022591422.1:0-6694 GCF_004348235.1 Phoca vitulina
CTTCTTGCACCTACATAGCCTGCCTCTCACAGCCCTGATGATTCACTATGTTCCTGAGTGCAACCCTCATGGGGCCCTGCATGGAATGCAGTGTCCTTCTTCCTCAGGCTGTGAGTACATGTAGCAAACTGCTATCGATCTCATCTGTCCATGTTGGGTATTGTGTGTTCAGGCATCTCATACTATTTAAGGTGGGGGACACCTCCTTGATGAATAAGAGCTGTTCAGGACACAGGCACATCAGAAAGGAAGAAACAAAACTATCTTTATGCTCATTTGAACTAATAAGAAGGCAGGATTCAAGATCAACAGAAAAAAATCAATTGTTTTTCTATATATAGTAATGAAGGCATAAACCAAAAATTAAAAATAAAACACCATTTAAAATCACTCACATAAAGTAAGGAAAAGAACAGAAACACTAAAGTAGAATTCGAAAAGAACATGCACAGGACTTCTATATGAAATGCTGATAAAAGAAATCAGAGATTTAAATAAATGAAGAGACTTACCAGATTCATCAGCTGAAAAATGGAACATAGTAAAGACATTAGTTCTCACTCAAATTGATATCCCCATTTAATGCAATTAATATCCATATCTCAGCAGAATTTTTAATAGTTGTTGACAGTTATTCTAAATTCTAATAGTTATTTTAAAATATATATGAAAAATGAATGTTTAGGATAGATGAAGCTAAATCTGATAAAGAAAAATAAAGCTTAATAATCACCCCAGCCAAGTTGAAGACTTTTATATACCTATGGTATCAAGACTAATGGGTGCTGTGGAGGGACAGGCACATGGACTGATGGAACAGTATAGACAGTCTAGAAATAGCCCCACACCAACTCATTTTTGACAAAGATACAATGCGACTTAATGGAGGATGGATAGTCTTTGCAAACAATGGTATTGGAATACATGGATATCCATAAACAAAAACAAAACAAACAAGCAAAATCAAAGGAAAAAGAAAAAAAAGAAAAGAAAAGAAAAAATGAGATCACTCTTCACACTTTTCACAAACATGCACTCAAAAGAAATCACAAATTTAAATGTAAAGTGTAACACTTCCAGAAGAAAACAGGAGGAAATCTTTGGGCCTGGTGAAGAGTTCTTAGACATGACATCAAAGGCATGATCCAAAAAAGAAAAACATCAATGAAGTGGGCTTTATCAAAATTAAGGACTTTTATTCTGAAAAATATCCTGTTGAGGGACTGAAAAGCTTAGATACAGACAAAGAGAAAATATTTGCACACCCAAAATATCACAAAGAGCATGTGTCTAGAATCTATAAAGGACTGTCAGGACTCCAAGAAAACACACACACACACACACACACACACACACACACACACACACCTACTCTAATTACAAAATGGGCAAAAGACATGAAAAGACATTTATTAGAGAGAATATTCACATGGAAAATAAGCTCACTGAATGATGTTCAACATCACTAGCCATTAGGAAATGCAAATTAAGAACATGCTATCACTTTATACCTACTGAAACACTTAAAATATGAAATAGTGACAAGGCCAAATGATGATGAGAATACAGAGAACCTGGATGTCCCCTGCACTGACAGGGATGTGAAATGGAAGATAGTTTGTCAGTTTCTTAAAAACTAAACATACACTTACCTCCTGACCCAGGATTCACATTTCTTGGCCTTTATGTCAGAAAAATGAAAACTCACATTCACACAAAACTGTTCAAAATGCTCACAGCAGGTTTATTTGTCATAGCCCCAAACTAGGAACAACCAGAAGGCTCTGCAGTAGGTGAAAGTTTAAGCTGTGGTATGTCCATAACACAAAACACTCTCAGCAATAAAAGGGAACAAAGTGTGGATCCACCCAACTACTTGGATGGACCTCAAGGGCATGATGTTAAGTGAAAAAGGCCAAGCTCTGAAGGTGCCGTACTGAATGATTCCATCTATCTGACATTCTCCAAATGACCAATTATAGAGATGGAGAGCAGATTAGTGGTTGTCAGGTGTGAGGGTCATGGGGCCCAAAGGGAAGTGGTTGTGAATATAAAGGGTAGCATGAGGGAGATCTCTGTGGTAATGGAAGAGTTCCGTGCTTGACTGTGGTGATCACACAAATGTACCCATGGGAGGAGACCTAGGCGTACAACTGTGCATGCACATTTCACCAATACGTTTCCTGGTTTTGATATTGTATTATAGTTTTTAATATATAATCATTTGGGAAAACTAGGTAAGGGTTACACAGTGTCTTTCTATTCTCTCTTTGCAAATTCTTGTTAATTATTTCAAAATAAAAAACTTTTAAAGGTAGCCTTCTGGCTAAAATTGAGAACCTTCAAAACACCAAATGCTAGCAAGCCAGGATGCATACAATAGGGGGATCTCATTACTTGCTGATGGTAATGCAAAATGGTACAGTTATTTTGGAAGACACTTGGTGATTTCTTACAAAACTAAACATACTCTTACCTTATAGTCCAGCAGACTCTCAGGTAATTATTCAAATGAATTGAAAACATATGTCCCCACAAAAACTGACACAGGAATGTTTATAGCAACTTTGTTCATAACTGTGAAACTTGGAAGCAAGCAAGATATCCTTTGGCAGGTGAATGGATAAATTGTGGAATATCCATACAGTGAAGAATTATTTAGCAATTTGAAAAAAGCTATTAAGCTTTGAAAAGACATGGTGACCTTAAATGCATATTGTTACATGAAAGAATTATGTTAGACTAAAAATCTCTTAATATTTATGATTTCAACTGTATGGCATTCTGGAAAAAGCAAAACTATAGAGATCTGTATAATACAAAGAATGAACCCTATTCTAAACTATGGACATCAGTAAATAATAATATGTCGATGTTGGTTCATTAAATGTGGTATCATCAAATGTATCACACTAATGACAAATGTTAATAATAGGAGAAACTGCATGTGCAGCAGGGGGGAAAGATGAGGAAATTTGGGAACTCTTGCACTTTGTGCCCAAGTTTTCTGTAACTTTACAACTGCTCTTAAAAGGTAAAGTATTCTAAACATGTCTTTTTATATGGGAGATATAGATGTTTTCTTTTTTATTCCACATGTGTCTGAGTTTTAGTGTATTCTGTATTGTAAGTGTATTTATTTTATAATAAAAATAGGAGCTACATAAAAGAAACACACTGTGCCTATTTTCAAATTTTTGAAGAAATGGCCTTGATTCTTTAAGCCATAGATACAGAAACTTGCTATTTTTTAGTAAGTCCTTTAAGGTGTTAAAAGATAAACTGAGGCATAAGACAATTTTTCAAATGTTTATTTGAGAATATGATTCAAATCTGGCAGTGCCAACGCAAAAATAATGAAGAGTTCTGTGACAAGAGCTAAGGGACAGGCTCTGACAGAGCAGATGCAGAAGCAGAGCATGGAAATTACCTGATTGGCTATATCCTCTTCAGTTATCTTTCTTGGAAAAGCCTATTTGGCTATTGGTGAATTTTGCTGGGATACCAGTGCACAGACAGGAATTGACTCCAGCTTAGGTTTCAGACTGTTTATGTAAATTACCAAGATGTTAAAGCCATCTCAGTCTAATGGCTTCCTAGTAAAATTACTCCAATAATTGTCCTCTTTTGGTCATCCTTGCACACATGAGAGTTGGACCAAAAATTTGCTATTAGTGCCACTCTCAGTCACCATCAGGGTTAAGTTGTTCTTGTTTCCCTGTGAAACTCATAGGTTATAAGGTCAGGTTCATGGAAGGTATTTGCAGCTTGATAGAGTCCAGGATGGCGGAGGAGTAGGAGACCTAAATTTCTTTTGAACCCAAGAATTCAGCTAGATAGCTATCAAACCATCTGACCACCTGCAAACTCAACTGGAGATCGAAGAAAAGAATAGCAGCAATTCTATGAACAGAAAAGTGACCACTTTCTGCAAGGTAGGACGTGTGGAGAAGTGAATCTGAGGCGATATATGGGAAGATAAACGGAGGGGGGCGGGAGCCTCCATCAGCCAGCTACCAGCAAGTGATAGAGCAGAGGAGCACAAAATTGGAAATTTTAGAAGTCTGCTTCAGTGAGGGATGTCCCTCCGGTTGCTAAGAGGTAGGTGGAACCCTCGCTGGGACAGTGTGCTCTTAGAATCCTCAGGGTCACAGGAAGACCGGGGGTGCCTGAGTGTGGCAGAGCTCCCAGGTATCAGAGCAGAGAAGCTGGCTGCAGAGAGTGAGCCAAGGAGTGGGCTCTCAGCTCAGGGTTGCCATAAACCATGATCTGAGGCACAGTCGGGCAACCGCTTTCCCAGCAGGAGCCCAACAAATGGCAGATCCAGGGAGACTCCTCTTCCTCCCCCCAGAAGGAGCACTGCAGGAATCTGCTGGGTTTGGAGACTCCAAATGGGGTCATGTGCAAGAGACAGAAACGCTCAGTCACAGGCCAAGTGAGCATGGAGTGTGGCCAGAGACTAGGGAGAAAGGAGTGATTGACTGCTTTTCTCTGAGGGCTCACTGATGAATGCGGCCCCAGCTCTCAGCTCCATGGCCAGAGATTGGCAGGCTGCCATTTTCATCCTCGTCCTCTAGAGCTGCGCAGAAATCATTCAGGGAACATAAACCACAGAGAACAAACCCGAGAAGATATCTTAGCCTGGCCCCTGGCAAGGGTGGTGCAATTCTGCCTGGGGCAAAGACATTTGAGTATCAATGCAACAGGCCCCTACCCCAGACAATCAGCAAGAACATCCAGCCAAGACCAAGTTTACTGATCAATGAGAACTGCAAAACTCCAGCACTAGGGCAATACCGCATAGAATTCATAGCTTTCCCTCCATGATTCTTTAGTCTTTCAACTTTAATTTTTAAAATTTTATTATTTTTTCTTTCTTCTTCTTTAAATTTTTCTTCTTTCCTTTTTCAACCAACTTCTTATCATCAATTCCTTTTTTAAAATCTTTTTTAATTTTCATTTTTCCAGTTATATTCTATATCTTCATTGTATTTAACCTAATTTTTTGTATATATATATATGTTTTTCTTTCTTTAAAATTTTGGGATGCAGTGTATGGTTTTGTTCTATTCATCAGCCTGATCATATTCTCCTCCCCACACCGCCAGTTTCAGGTATCTTCTGATTTGTTTAGTGTATATTTTTCTGGGGTCTTTGTTGCCTTTTAATATTTTGTTCTCATTCATCTATTCTCCTCTGGACCAAATGAAAAAACAGAAAAACTCACCTCAAAAAAAAGAAGAGGGAGTACCAACTGCCAGGGACCTAATCAATACAGACAGTAAGATATCAGAACTAGAGTTCAGAATAACAACTATAAAGATACTAGCTGGGCTTGAAAAAAGCATAGAAGACACTAGAGAATCCCTTTCTGGAGAAATAAAAGAACTAAAATCTAACCAAGTCGATATCAAAAAGGCTATTAATGAGGTGCAAAGAAAAATAGAGGCTCTAACTGCTAGGACGAATGAGGCAGAAGAGAGAATTAGTGATATAGAAGACCAAATGATGGAGAATAAAGAAGCCAAGAAAAAGAGAGATAAACAACTACTGGATCATGAGGGGAGAATTCGAGAGATGAGGGATACCATAAAGAGAAACAGTATTAGAATAATTGGGATTCCAGAATAAGGAAAGAAAGGGGCAGAAGGTATATTGGAGCAAATTACAGTGGAGAATTTCCCTAATTTGGGGAAGGAAACAGGCATCAAAATACAGGAGACACAGAGAACCCTCCTCAAAATCAATAACAATAGGTCAACACCCTGACATCTAATAGTAAAACTTACAGATCTCAGAGACAAAGAGAAAATCCTGAAAGAGGCTCAGGATGAGAGGTCTGTAACCTACAAGGGTAGAAACATTAGATTGGCAGCAGACCTATCCACAGAGACCTGGCAGGCCAGAAAGGACTGGCATGATAGATTCAGGATACTAAATGAGAAAAATATGCATCCAAGAATACTATATCCAGGTAGGCTGTCATTGAAAATAGAAGGAGAGATAAAAAGTTTCCAGAACAAACAGAAACTAAAAGAAGTTGCAATCACCAAACCAGCCATACAAAAAATATTGAAAGGGGTCTTCTAAGCAAACAGAAAGCCCAAAAGTAACATAGACCAGAAAGGAACAGAGACAAGTACACAGTATACAGTATACAGTAACTGTCACCATAAAGACAATACAATGGCACTAAATTTATATCTTTCAATAGTTACCCTGAATGTAAATGGGCTAAATGCCCCAATCAAAAGACACAGGCTATCAGATTGCATAAAAAAACAAGACCCATCTATATGCTGTCTGCAAGAGACTCATTTTAGACCCAAAGACACCTCCAGGTTGAAAGTGAGGGGGTGGAAAACAATTTATCATGTTAATGGACACCAAAAGAAAGCTGGGGTGGCAATCCTTATATCAGACAAATTAGATTTTAAACCTAAGACTATAATAAGAGATGAGGAAGGACACCAATCCCACTTAAAGGGTCTGTCTAACAAGAAGATCTAACAATTGTAAATATCTATGCCCCTAACATGGGAGCAGCCAATTATATAAGCCAATTAATAACAAAAGCAAAGAAACACATTGACAACAATACAATAATAGTGGGGGACTTTAACAGCCCCCTCACTGAAATGGACAGATCATCTAAGCAAAAGATCAACAAGGAAATAAAGACTTTAAATGACAC
>NW_022591423.1:0-6688 GCF_004348235.1 Phoca vitulina
AGAATCGATCACATCCTAGGTCATAAATCAGGTCTCAACCGGTACCAAAAGATTGGGATCATTCCCTGCCTATTTTCAGACCACAATGCTTTGAAACTAGAACTCAATCACAAGAGGAAAGTCGGAAAGAACTCAAATACATGGAGGCTAAAGAGCATCCTACTAAAGAATGAATGGGTCAACCAGGAAATTAAAGAAGAATTAAAAAAATTCATGGAAACCAATGAAAATGAAAACACAACTATTCAAAATCTTTGGGATACAGCAAAGGCAGTCCTAAGAGGAAAGTATATAGCAATACAAGCCTTTCTCAAGAAACAAGAAAGGTCTCAAGTACACAACCTAACCCTACACCTAAAGGAGCTGGAGAAAGAACAGCAAATAAAGCCTAAACCCAGCAGGAGAAGAGAAATAATAAAGATCAGAGCAGAAATCAATGAAATAGAAACCAAAAGAACAGTAGAACAGATCAACGAAACTAGGAGCTGGTTCTTTGAAAGAATTAACAAGATTGATAAACCCCTGGCCAGACTTATCAAAAAGAAAAGAGAAATGACCCAAATCAACAAAATCATGAATGAAAGAGGAGAAATCACAACCAACACCAAAGAAATACAAACAATTATAAGAACATATTATGAGCAACTCTATGCCAGCAAATTAGATAACCTGGAAGTAATGGATGCATTCCTAGAGATGTATCAACTACCAAAACTGAACCAGGAAGAAATAGAACACCTGAACAGACCTATAACCACTAAGGAAATAGAAGCAGTCATCAAAAATCTCCCAAAACACAAAAGCCCAGGGCCAGATGGCTTCCCAGGGGAATTCTACCAAACATTTAAAGAAGAATTAATACCTATTCTTCTGAAACTGTTCCAAAAAACAGAAATGGAAGAAAACTTCCAAACTCGTTTTATGAGGCCACCATTACCTTGATCCCTAAACCAGACAAAGACCCCATCAAAAAGGAGAATTACAGACCAATATCCTTGATGAACATGGATGCAAAAATTCTCCCCAAAATACTAGGCAATAGGATCCAGCAGTACATTAAAAGGATTATTCACCACGACCAAGCGGGATTTATCCCTGGGCTGCAACGTTGGTTCAACATCCGCAAATCAATCAATGTGATACACTACATTAATAAAAGAAAGAACAAGAATCATATGATCCTCTCAATAGATGCAGAAAAAGCATTTGACAAAGTACAGCATCCTTTCTTGATCAAAACTCTTCAGAATATAGGGATAGAGGGTACATACCTCAATATCATGAAAGCCATCTATGAAAAACCTATGGCAAATATCATTCTCAATGGGGAAAAACTGAGAGCTTTCCCCCCTAAGGTCAGGAACGTGGCAGGGATGTCCACTATCACCACTGCTATTCAACATAGTATTAGAAGTCCCAGCCACAGCAATCAGACAACAAAAAGAAATAAAAGGCATCCAAATCGGCAAAGAAGAAGTCAAACTCTCACTCTTTGCAGATGACATGATACTTTATGTGGAAAACCCAAAAGACTCCACCCCAAAACTGCTAGAGCTCATACAGGAATTCAGTAAAGTGGCAGGATATAAAATCAATGCACAGAAATCAGTGGCATTCCTATACACCAAAAACAAGACAGAAGAAAGAGAAATTAAGGAGTCGATCCCATTTACAATTGCACCCAAAACCATAAGATACCTAGGAATCAATCTAATCAAAGAGGCAAAGGATCTGTACTCAGAAACTATAAAATACTCATGAAAGAAATTGAGGAAGACACAAAGAAATGGAAAAACGTTCCATGCTCATGGATTGGAAGAACAAATATTGTGAAGATGGCAATGCTACCTAGAGCAATCTACACATTCAATGCAATCCCCATCAAAATACCATCCACTTTTTTCAAAGAAATGGAACAAATCATCCTAAAATTTGTATGGAACCAGAAAAGACCCCGAATAGCCAGAGGAATGTTGAAAAACAAAAGCAAAGCTGGTGGCATCCAATTCCGGACTTCCAGCTCTATTACAAAGCTGTCATCATTGGGACAGTATGGTACTGGCACAAAAACAGACACATAGATCAAGGGAAAAGAATAGAGAGCCCAGAAATGGACCCTCAACTCTATGGTCAACTAATCTTCGACAAAGCAGGAAAGAATGTCCAATGGAAAAAAGACAGTCTCTTCAACAAATGGTGTTGGGAAAATTGGACAGCCACATGCAGAAGAATGAAACTGGACCATTTCCTTACACCACACACAAAAATAGACTCAAAATGGTTGAAGGACATAAACGTGAGACGGGAGTCCATCAAAATCCTAAAGGAGAACACAGGCAGCAACCTCTTCGACCTCAGCCGCAACAGCTTCTTCCTAGAAACATCGCCAAAGGCAAGGGAAGCAAGGGCAAAAATGAACTATTGGGACTTCATCAAGATAAAAAGCTTTTGCACAGCAAAAGAAACAGTCAACAAAACCAAAAGATAACCGACAGAATAGGAGAAGATATTTGCAAATGACATATCAGATAAAGGGCTAGTATCCAAAATCTATAAAGAACTTATCAAACTCAACACCCAAAGAACAAATGATCCAATCAAGAAATGGGCAGAAGACATGAACGGAGATTTTTCCAAAGAAGACATCCAAATGGCCAACAGACACATGAAACAGTGCTCAACATCGCTCGGCATCAGGGAAATCCAAATCAAAACCTCAATGAGATACCACCTCACACCAGTCAGAATGGCTAAAATTAACAAGTCAGGAAACGACAGATGTTGGTGGGGATGCAGAGAAAGGGGAACCCTCCTATGCTGTTGGTGGGAATGCAAGCTGGTGCAACCACTCTGGAAAACAGTATGGAGGTTCCTCAAAAAGTTGAAAACAGAGCTACCATACGATCCAGCAATTGCACTACTGGGTATTTACCCCAAAGATACAAATGTAGGGATCCGAAGGGGTGCGCACCCTGATTTTTAAAGCAGCAATGTCCACAATAGCCAAACTGTGGAAAGAGGGAAGATGTGCATCGACAGATGAATGGACAAAGATGTGGTATATATATACAATGGAATATTATGCAGCCATCAAAAGGAATGAGATCTTGCCATTTGCAACGACGTGGATGGAACTGGAGGGTGTTATGCTGAGCGAAATAAGTCAATCAGAGAAAGACATGTACCATATGACCTCACTGATATGAGGAATTCTTAACCTCAGGAAACAAACTGAGGGCTGCTGGAGTGCGGGGTGGTGTGGGAGGGAGGGGTTGGCTGGGTGATAGACACTGGGGAGGGTATGTGCTCTGGTGAGTGCTGTGAATTGTGCAAGACTGTTGTATCACAGATCTGTACCTCTGAAACAAATAATGCAATATATGCTAAGAAAAAAAAAAGAAGATAGCAGGAGGGGAAGAATGAAGGGGGGGAAGTCGGAGGGGGAGACGAACCATGAGAGACGATGGACTCTGAAAAACAAACTGAGGGTTCTAGAGGGAGGGGGGGTGGGAGGATGGGTTAGCCTGGTGATGGGTATTAAAGAGGGCACGTTCTGCATGGAGCACTGGGTGTTATGCACAAACAATGAATCATGGAACACTACATCAAAAACTAATGATGTAATGTATGGTGATTAACATAACAAAAAATGTAAAAAAAAAAAAAGAATACATTGTTATGCACTTGAACATTTTAAGTATTTTAGTTTAGAGCTCTTTCAAAGATTTGTGGTTCTTGCTAAAAGGACTTTATTGCCCAGGAGCACTCTATAATTTAGCTTCCAGAGACACAGGGTTATAAACAGTGATTGTTCACTCCCTTTCAATTTCAAAGTGGAAACACTACAGGAACATTCTGAAGCTCTTCAGAATGTGGTTCTATCATATAACTGATCATTAGGTCGCGATTTTATCATCTTCAACAACCAAGGTAACACCGAATAGATAACCATGTCTACAAACTGCCTCGCTCCAGAAGGCATTCTTCATGAGAATAATCCCAGAAATGAGGAAGGTTTTAAGGCAAAGCAAGTGGTCAAAAGGGAAGAACTGTTAGACTTCTCCAAATCCAAAATAACGGATACTAAGCAGATAGTTAATATAAAACAGTAGAGAACCATCTGTGTTGCTCTGTGATAGTGTATTGAGAAAAATAATGTGATGGCAGGTTTTTCCCAATATTTTTCTCAGCAATATTTTCATAACAACAATAAGCAAAAAGACCACATAATGTATATGGAGTGCTGGAAGGGCTGGAAAAGACTTTCATAGGGTGGTTGTCTGATTCCTTAGAAAATATAGAAAACTTAAATAAGTAGGAGCGCAAGTTAAATATCTCAAAGATAGCATAAGCAAAGGCCTGCAAGTATTTTGTATTACCATTTTTATGAATTTTATCACGTTTCTTTTTAAACTGTGCCTAAAAGATAGCTTATCGATCTCAGTGGACTAGTTAATATTTTACACTGGAGTTTATTCTTTATGTCTTTTGTCACATAATGATACCCTGCTGCCAGATATATAATAAATATGACATCCCAGGACCACTTTACCTTATATTTGCACATAAACTTTCTGACCATCTCCGGGGCCTATTACCCAAAAAATTCCTACATTACTTAGAGAAGTAAGTAAACTTAGTAGTAGTATGAAGAAAAACAATTTTGGGAAAAAAGCCCACTCTGCTGGACAAAATCCTAATTACTTTTGAGATATACCTCAACCCAGGGGTTTCAGATTACATACACAGTATGGTATAATATGGTCCAATACAATAAGGTTGGAAAGGAGACTCAATATCTAAAGCATCTTATAAATTATAATATTAAGTTGCAAAGTCATATTCTCCATCTGTTTCTAAAGTATGTTGTGAGCATCAACCTCTTTAAAAAAAAAAACTGGGATGGCACTTGATATAGTTATGTTGTATTAAATTGAACTGGACATTGTTCAATTCCATAACATAGCAAGAAATCATCTCCAGGGAGATTTTGACAGTATGAACAATTGGCAGGGAAGTGGGAGAGTGTTATCTTCTTTTCAAAGATCTTCAGAGAGGGGGAAAGAGCCTCTAAACAACAAACTGAAAAAGAAAGGCTAAGATTATTTCTAATTCTCTGCAATACCACAACAAATACTAATTTGCTTTTCGAAGTACTATCACCAGAGGTTATATGTGACCTATAATAAACAGGATTAGAAAAGCCAGGAATTGAATTTTATAATGTTTCTCACTCCCAAGTTTACACTAAATTCACCAGGAAAAACCTTAGCCTAAATACAACACCATTTAAAATATGAAGACTGTATAATGGAAAAGTGAATTCTAACTGTCATTGGGTTCTTATTTCAGGGTTATATTTTCACACTGGAGGCCAAACCCCAACAATAACCCCTCCTTAGGGTTGAGAAAACTGGATGTATGATAGAAAATTCTTTTTGAAATGCTGAGTAAAACAAAATATGTAGAAAATCTCATTCATTATTTACCTATCAGAGAAAAACAAACATAGGTCATTTCTCAACTAATTCTTACATAGTAATTAAGAGATCTGACTAGTCAATTTATATTTAATAAAGATCTACATTTAATAAAAATTAGTTCTGTAAATTAAGTAATGTGCTATAATCTTTATTTATGGGGTAAATGTTGACACTGTGAATCACTACCAAAAAGAAAAAAAAAAAAAAAGCACCCTTATCCTCTACATAACATTTAAAGAGCACCTGAAAACCTGGCTTTATAAAGTAGTATTAACTGTACATGCATTTTTCAAGCTTTAGATGAGAAGTAGAAAAATGTAAAGAAACAAGATGAAATGTTGAAAAAATAATGTTTTTACATCAATAAAAGCATTTTAAATCAGCAATCCTTATTTCTGTTTTCACTCATAAAACCACAGACATTGAAGCATAATTCATAGTTCAATTAAAATAAACCAAACGTTCTGGAAATGTAGAAGTATCTTTGAAGTAATAGACCTTAATTTGTGTGATAAATAAGGAAAGTAATTATTCTTTTGCCACAGAGACGCATTGCAATTCACTGGTCTTGTAAATTTGAAATTTCTAAAAGGCATATTGAGTTGGTGCTGTTACATGATGCCAACTAAATTATTTTTAGACTTAACTGTTTTTAATATCACTTTTGTTTTGCCAAAACTAAAGTCCTCTTTAATTTTATTTGTAAATAAATAATTATGTAAGCTCTTTAAGGCGGTGATTTTGTTTTGTTTTGTTTTGTTTTAGTAGTATCTCCCTAGATCCTCACAAAATGTCTGGTGTATAGAAGACACTCAGTAAATATTTGCTAAATTAATAAATTCATTTAAAAGTTGGATCATGGTAGGAAAGTACATAATAATTAACAAAGGTTAACTATGTACAGCAAGAGAAAAAATAGAGTCTAGGTTATATAGAACAAACCACTATTCTAGCCTGGGCAGAAATACAGTATGCCAATCCAAATTGGCAAAGAAGAAGTCAAACTCTCACTCTTTGCAGATGATATGATACTTTATGTGGAAAATCCCAAAGACTCCACCCCAAAACTGCTAGAACTCATACAGGAATTCAGTCAAGTGGCAGGATATAAAATCAATGCACAGAAGTCAGTGGCATTCCTATACACCAACAACAAGTCAGAAGAAAGAGAAATTAAGGAGTCGATCCCATTTACAATTGCACCC
>NW_022591424.1:0-6684 GCF_004348235.1 Phoca vitulina
GTTAATGTGAGGTGTGAGTGGGGTGTGGGGGGTGTGAGTGAGGGGTGAGTGTGTGATGTATGGGTGTGTGTGGGGGGTGTGTGATGTGTGAGTATGTGTGTGGGGGGGGTGTCTGTGTGTGGTATGTGAGTGTGGTGTGGGTGTGAGTGTGCGGTGTGTTTGTGATGTGTGAGTGGGGAGGTGTGAGATGTGGCACGTGTTCTGTGCATGTGTGTGTGAGTGAGCGTGTGTCCTTCCCCTTGGCGAGTCAATGTCCAGAGCAGGATGTGGGCAGTGAAGGTTTCGGTGAACTCTGGAAATGGGCGCTGAGGGGCGCACACCCACAGGAGGGCGCGTGGCACTGTGAGTGAGCCTGGTTCTGAGCCCAGCAGGACTGGGTTTTCTTTTTTAACCTTGAAGTAAACAGAGTGAGTTTAAAGCTCTTTTGGAAACAAAAATGGGCAAGAATAAATCAAGAATGCTATGAAAAAGGAAAATCTTGAGTGGGACTTACTGTACTAAATCAAACAAAAACGTGGTCCAAAGCCCTAGTCAGTAAAACAGTGAATTCTGGGGGCGATTGCTGCACCAGAAGAGACGGCCCTGAGTCAGAACCTCGTATGTACAAGAACTGTGGGGGGGAATATATGTAAATATTTATCTGATCTCTGAATGGGGAAAGATTTTCTGATAATTAAAGCAATGGAAAAGGTTACAAACGAAAGACTGGTGGTTTTGACTTAAAAATACTAAAAATCTCATAGAATATGATAAGCACAAATGAAGGGCAAACAATCTAGGAAAAACATAGAATATTTGTATTTACATAAAAGTATTTTAGCAAAGAGTGAGTTGCTTCAATATGTCAAAAGCTCTTAGAAATCAAGAAGAAAACAGTAAACAACCCAGTCGGAAAAAAATGGGTCAATGGTAGATTGTAGTCTATAAATAAATGGCCTGTAAATTTATACATGTCCCACCTCTGAACTCAAACATGGAAAATAAAAAGAACTGCAAGCTTTTATATGAAACCTATCAAATCAGAGAATTGATTTAAAGTCAGCATTTGGGGCAGAGTTCTCCCTGCACCTGTGGGTAATGTGGTGGGACCACCCAGCAAGACAGGTGCTCTTCTCTGATTTCATTTTGAGAAACGACCCCAGAAAGGCATCTGAAGGTTTCGGAGAGGATTTAATCACAGTCTGAGCTTCTGTGGCCAAACACTGGAATCCTCCTGAATACCCACCATGGGCAGGGCCGTTCGTATTGTCCCTAGGCCAGAATGGACTGTGACCTCCGACTGCTTTTTCTCAAAGATTGAAGCCGTGGGGAAATTCTTGCAATCAGATCAGATAACTAAATAAATAAAAAAATAAAAGAAAAAAACAAACCCCATGGTAAAGGGATACCAGCAAAAACGGCAGAGAAGGGGCCTCCAGGGGCCTGTCTCTCCCAGAGAAGCACCAGCCAAACTGAGCAAAACAGTCAGCATAAGCTCGATTGCACCTTTGGAAAGTCTCAGGAGCAGGAGACTTAGCCCTGGTGGCAGAGCTTGGTTTGTGGGGTTTCGGCCTGGCCCCACCCCCTCCCCACACGGGGAGTCTGAGCGTGCTGCAGGCAACTGGAAGGGCTCCCTGCCCCCGCCAGGGGAGGGAAGTGGGGAGTCACTGCTCAGAGGGCATGGGGTGAGTGACAAGAGGAGGGGTCTTGCCACGTGGGGAAGCACCTGGGTGGTCAGAGGAGGAGGGACGAAGGGGGGCAAGGCAAGTTTGAGCAAGTTTAGGATTGGCTGGTCTGGATGATCTTGGTGGGCTCTGGGCTGTCGGGCTGTCACTCGTCATTTTGTACCCGGCCCTGGGGTGACTTAGGGCAGAGGAACAGTGGCTGAGGGAGTTGGGTGCGGGTGTGGGCTCTGCGTTGGTTGACTTGCAAATGGAAGGGAGTCTTCCACTCTCTCTAGGGGTGAGTTAGCCCTGGGAGCCGCAGTCTCCAGGATTAGCAAGGACCCCAAACTGTCAAAGCATCATAAGCTGCAGAAAATAAAACACAGGATTAATACCAGAGGCGGGAGCAGGACAAGTGAGGGATGAGGAAGGCAGGGAGTGAGCAGGGGTCTCCCGGCCACACTTCGGCTATTACCCTGGGTGAGCAACTCTGGCCACTTGAACGCAGTACAGGACCAGGGAATCCTTGTGGAATGGACAAAGCCATCTTATTAGGGGTTTAGTGTCTGTCAGCCTCGGCCTGCACCATCTCCTCCAGGAAGCCTTCCGGGCTAGAGGCCACCTCTGGGCGGGGCTCCCAGGGGCGCGCTCCGGGTCCTGCTCTCCAGCGGCCCTGGCAGCAGCTCCCTGGAAATGCAGACTCCCAGGTCCCCCACTTTCGGTCTCTCAAGGTCCCGTAGGAAAGGCTTGCGATGTCGGAGTGTGATACACGGAGGCCCACAAGCAGCACGCTTCCGGGATGTCCCCTGGGAAGCACTTCCAGCGGAGGTTCTCAGCTTTGATCTGGCAGAATGAAGGGTGTGGTGGGCACGGCTCGGCCGCGTGTCCTGCAGCTCTGTCCACTGCCCGCGTCCATTTGTGTCTCTGCTTCAGTCTTTCCAAGATAAAGACATGGCAGATTTGACAGATATAAGGGGGTTTGGTCAGGCTAAGCTTGACGTACTTGAGACATTGAAAGGAAATTGGAGGAGAGTGTTGGGAGAGTATAGTGACCCTAGGAAATAAAATGAGTGTCTCTTCTGTTTAGAGCAAAAGGAAGAGAGGGAAGAAGAGAAAGAACCAGAACGCCTCCACTTCCGCAGAGCTGGACTCCTTGTTGGAGGCCTCCTCCATCCCCAGTAGTGTCAGCTCGCTTGCAAACCCCACCTTCCAGGACTCAGCCCCACCCCAGAGCCAGGCTCCGCAAGGTGGTCCGACCCGCCAGCCGAGCCAGCCCCCGGGTGCCACCCCGACGCCACCGGAGGGTGGTGACCGCCCAGAGCCCGTGGGGCATGTCGAGGCTGGCAGCAGCCCTCTGCAGGACCAGCCCGGGGGAGGTGCCCTTCTGAACGGGAAGGACCATGACACCCCCGAGCCCTCCCAGGGCAGAGGCCCCCCCCAGGAGGGGGCTGGCCCAACCACCTCTGCCAGCAAAGACTGTCCTGGCAAGGAAGGTGCTGCTCAAGAGCTTCTGCCGCCTGAGTCCAAGCGGGGCTCTGAGCCCAGGAAAGAAGCACAGACTGCCGCGCAGCAGGCCGGGGCCCATGCCTCTGGGGTGAGTTGTCAGGGGAGTGATGAGTGGGTCCACTGTGCCCGGACGGCGGGCTGTGGTGAAGCAGCTCTGCCGTCACCTCCCTGCGTAGGAAGGGCACCCCTGGGACTTGTTCCTTGCGATGGTGCCCCCCCCCCGCCGAGCCGCTGATCCCTCTCGCTGGGCTGGTGGCAGAGCTGACCCCTACGCCATCGGGTCATCGCCTGGGCCCTGACGTCTGAGGCCTCTGTCTCCTCCAGGAAACTGCTGCCGCAGCCCAGCCGGCTGAGCCGGTGGGAGGGGCTGGGGACAAAGTGAAAGCCAAGACTCAGAACAAGAAGCAGCCGCCAGCAAGCGCCCCTGCTTCCCCAGAACACCGCCAGGTAGGGCATCTTGTTCGTTTTTTTTTATTTTTTATTTTTTATTTTATTTATTTATTTATTTATTTAAGATTTTATTTATTTGAGAGAGAGAGAATGAGAGAGAGAGAGAGAGAGCACATGAGAGGGGGGAGGGTCAGAGGGAGAAGCAGACTCCCTGCCGAGCAGGGAGCCCGATGCGGGACTCCATCCCGGGACTGCAGGATCATGACCTGAGCTGAAGGCAGTTGCTTAACCAACTGAGCCACCCAGGTGCCCCGGGCATCTTGTTCTTAAAAGCCTCTGCGTCCTGCTGTCTGTCCCACCATCTGCTCCTTTAGGCCCCGTTCCTTCTAAAGTTCGTCCTTCGTTCAGTCGTTCGGTGATTCTCTTTTGGGTGCTAGGGATACAGCCATGAAGGAGACCTGACTCCTGCTGTCATGGCCCACCTTCTACAGGGGGAAAGACAGAAAGCAAAGTCAGCATGGCGAGAGCCACGGAGAAAAGCAGGGTGTGGGTGGAGGGTGCTGGAGGTGGGTGCTGAGAGAGCATCGCCAGGCAAGGCCTCCCCAGGGGGGTGCAGGTGGAGCAGAGATCTGCAAGAGTGAGGGGCAAGCCATGTGGCTCTCTGGGGACATGTCCCAGGCAACAATGGCAGGTGCAAAGGCCCTGTGGCAGAGTGTGGTGGGCCTGTTTAGGGAACAGGAAGGAAGCCAGTGCCCCCAGGAGCGGGTGAGGGGAAAAGGGTTGCAGAGGGACTCTTGGAGGCTGTAGCAAGTGGGTCAGAGGGCAGTGGAAGGTTCTGAGCAGGGAAGGGACACGACCACTCTGGCTGCTATGACAAGCGTTGACTGGAGGGGGCAAATGTGGAAGTTGGTCCTAAAGGTTGGGGCTCGGTTACTTGTTCCAGGAAGCTGAAACCAAGAAGACAGCCGTTACTGGAGAAAAAGCACGTGGAAGTGAGAAGGCCAAGCCAGAGAGTCCGAAGAAGCCAGAAGGGAATAACAAGAGTTGTGTGGCCGCGGTGAAAAATGAGAAGGAGCAACAGAACCGCAAAGCCGGAGCGTGTGAAGTGAAGGAGAGGTGGGTGTGCGCCCTGGCACTTGGGAGCAAGGACACAACCTGCCCCGGGCAGGGGACGGAGATTCCCAGGCTGCCCTTCTTGGAGACTCTTTTGGGGGGCCACGCGTCCCCTCTCCTTGCTTGGTGAAATGCTCCAGCACACAGCGTGCAAAGGCCCTGGGGTCCCTGAGGCCACGTGGGCCTTACAGAACTCAGGGGAGAAGCTGGTACATCCCAGAGTGCTCATCAGCCCCCTCCCGCCAATGCCCTCAGCCCTTCAGAGCTGGGCTGAGATGGCCCCCCACCCTGTGGGTAGAAGCCCACCTTCCTGGTCCACCGGGGAGGGAGACCCAGGAGGACCCACATGGCATGGGGTCTGTCTGAAGTGTGGATGCTCTCGCACTCTGCCAGGGTGTGTGTTAGTGCACAGTCGAGAAACAAGGACCCTGTTGTGCACGTGTGTGTATGTGCGTGTGCATGTGCGTGTGCGTGCAGGGGGGCAGGCAGATCTAGACCTAATTGGTGTTTCCTTTTACGGCTTTCTTCCAGCCCACTGAGTCAGCAGGAGAGCATCACGGTGTACTTCCATGCAATCATCTCTAAGGATTTCAGCTTCGACCCCAACCACCACCATGTGTTCGTCAAGGGGGGAGAAGAATTTGGGAAGCCCAAGTGGAATTTGAATGTCTGTGAGATGCACTGCACCAAGTGAGTGTACCAAGGGCTTTGTGGGGAACGTACAGAATATCCGGTCTTTGAAATACGTTGAAATAATAGTTTTTTTCAAGTTGATGACGTTCTTACACTTTGGAAAACGACTGTTTCAAACATCTGTATAATGCATTTCTGTGTCGTATGTCATCGTGGCCCCTTTAATGTTGGTTCTGTCTGCAAACTATGTCTCATTCTAGAAGCATCCTCTTGGGCAGTAGATTTATAGCTTTGGGTCTGCACTCCAGGCTGCGTTTGAGGGGAGCTAAAATGTTCCAAATAGGAGTTTTTGTGGATAACCGGCTGGTGTCGTGTTTATTCAGAGACCTGCATGAGAACGGGTTCCTCGTGGAAGGCAGCGCTGTCCTGTCCCGGCAGCACCTGAATAAACCCATTCCTTACAAGTACGTCGTCAAGCGCGGCAAGGGCCACGTGGAATATGAGTACATCTACAAACAGCAGCAGAGCAGCGAGCACGTCAACCGCTGCCTGAGGGTCGCGGCCGCACATCTGGGCTCGGGAGGTGAGTCGCTGGCTGGGCCCCCGGCTGAGCTCGGCAGTGCGGGCACCAGGCCTCGCGAAGCGGCTGTTCCTCTGCAGAGCAGGCCTCCCCGCCCGCCCCCGGGGTCCTCTTCCCTGGCATGGCCCCCGCCCCCCAGGCCCCCGCCTCCAGCTCTGCGTTGAAGAAACCTGCGTTTAGAAGCCTGTTTTTGATCAGTGTAATGGAACCACTCGCTTCCAAGGGGAAACCAGGAAAAGGATTTTCACTAACGGGCGGGGAGGGTGAAGCCGCTGGGGGTGAGGGGGTGAGGGGGTGAGGGGTGAGCGGCTGGGCGGAGGGGCCGCAGGGCGCTGGCAGGAAGGTGCAGGGCAGGAGGACGAGGCTGGAGCTGCGGGCACCCACCCCCTGCCCCAGAGACTGTGAGTCAGACCCCCGCCCGCACCCACAGCCCTGCTGCTTGGCGTCCTGGCCGCCCTCCACTCTTCTCCTTTCTCCTGTTTATGTCTAGTGGTTTTCTTTTCTCTTCTTTTCTGTTTTTTCTTTGTTCTATTTTCCACTCGTTGTATGCAGTGTGTGTGAACATGGTGTGTGTGTGGAGTGTGTGTGTGTGAACATGTGTGTGTGTGGAGTGTGTGTGTGAACATGGTGTGTGTGTGGAGTGTGTGTGGTGTGTGAACATGTGTGTGTGTGTGAACATGGTATGTGTGTGGAGTGTGGTGTGTGAACATGATGTGTGTGGAGTGTGTGTGGTGTGTGAACATTGTGTGTGTGAATATGATGTGTGTGTGGTGTGTGAACATGTGTGTGTGTGTGAGCATGATGTGTGTGTGGAGTGTG